>NW_027621712.1:187223-202511 GCF_964198595.1 Lampetra fluviatilis | reverse complement strand
CGGAGACACGTGGAGACACGTGGAGACACGTGGAGACACAGACACACAGAGACACACGGAGACACGTGGAGACACAGAGACACACGGAGACACGTGGAGACACAGAGACACACAGAGACACGTGGAGACAGAGACACACAGAGACACACGGAGACACAGAGACACACAGAGACACACGGAGACACAGACACACAGAGACACGTGGAGACACGTGGAGACACGTGGAGACACGGAGACACGTGGAGACACAGACACACAGAGACACGTGGAGACAGAGACACGTGGAGACACACGGAGACACACGGAGACACGTGGAGACACAGAGACACACGGAGACACGTGGAGACACAGACACACAGAGACACACGGAGACACGTGGAGACACGTGGAGACACACGGAGACACGTGGAGACACAGAGACACACAGAGACACGTGGAGGCAGAGACACACAGAGACACACGGAGACACAGAGACACACAGAGACACACGGAGACACAGACACACAGAGACACGTGGAGACACAGAGACACACGGAGACACGTGGAGACACAGACACACAGAGACACACGGAGACACAGAGACACACAGAGACACACGGAGACACGTGGAGACACAGAGACACACAGAGACACACAGAGACACAGAGACACACAGAGACACACGGAGACACGTGGAGACACAGACACACAGAGACACACGGAGACACAGACACACGGAGACACAGAGACACACGGAGACACGTGGAGACACAGACACACAGAGACACACGAAGACACACGGAGACACGTGGAGACACAGAGACACACAGAGACACAGAGACACAGAGACACAGAGACACGTGCAGACACGTGGAGACACGGAGACACGTGGAGACACAGACACACAGAGACACACGGAGACACGTGGAGACACGTGGAGACACACGGAGACACGTGGAGACACAGAGACACACAGAGACACGTGGAGACAGAGACACACAGAGACACACGGAGACACAGAGACACACAGAGACACACGGAGACACAGACACACAGAGACACGTGGAGACAGAGACACACGGAGACACGTGGAGACACAGACACACAGAGACACACGGAGACACAGAGACACACAGAGACACACGGAGACACGTGGAGACACAGAGACACACAGAGACACACAGAGACACAGAGACACACAGAGACACACGGAGACACGTGGAGACACAGACACACAGAGACACACGGAGACACAGACACACGGAGACACAGAGACACACAGAGACACACGGAGACACGTGGAGACACAGAGACACACAGAGACAGACACAGAGACACGTGCAGACACGTGGAGACACGGAGACACAGAGACACACAGAGACACGTGGAGACAGAGACACGTGGAGACAGAGACACACAGAGACACACGAAGACACACGGAGACACGTGGTGACACAGATACACACAGAGACACACAGAGACACGTGGAGACACAGAGACACAGAGACACACGAAAACACGTGGAGACACAGAGACAGACGGGGACACGCGGAGTCACGTGGAGACACAGAGACACATGGAGACACACAGAGACACACAGAGACACAGAGACACACAGAGACACGCGGAGACACGTGGAGACAGAGACGCGTGGAGACACAGAGACACAGAGACACACGGAGACACACAGAGACACGTGGAGAGACAGACACACAGAGACACGTGGAGACACGTGGAGACACACAGAGACACACAGAGACACGTGGAGACACACGGGGACACGTGGAGACACACGGGGACACGCAGATACACACGGAGACACGTGGAGACACAGAGACACACGGAGACACGTGGAGACACAGACACAGAGACACACGGAGACACACGGAGACACACAGACACAGAGACAAACAGAGACACACAGAGACACGTGGAGACACAGAGACACGTGGAGACACAGAGACACACAGAGACACACGGAGACACACAGAGATATAGAGAGACACGTGGAGACACGTGGAGACACAGAGACACGGAGACACGTGGAGACACACAGAGACACGTGGAGACACACAGAGACACGTGGAGACACACGGGGACACGCAGATACACACGGAGACACGTGGAGACACACAGAGACACGTGGAGACACAGAAACACACGGAGACACGTGGAGACACAGACACACGGGGACACACGGAGACACGTGGAGACACAGAGACACACAGAGACACGTGGAGACTCACAGAGACACGTGGAGACACACGGAGACACGCAGAGACACACAGACACACGGAGACACACAGAGACACGTGGAGACACAGAGACACACAGAGACATGTGGAGACAGTGTAGTGTAAAGTAGTGTAGTGTATAGTGTAGTGTATAGTAGTGTAGTCTATAGTGTATAGTAGTGTGCCATGGCTTGTACTGCTGTGCCAGGCTAGGTGCATGAGGAGGAGGTCACGGGGCAGACCCAGCAGGTGCCATGGGTTGACTGCTGTGCCAGGCTAGGTGCAGGAGGAGGAGGTCACGGGACAGACCCTGCAGGTGCCATGGGTTGTACTGCTGTGCCAGGCTAGGTGCAGGAGGAGGAGGTCACGGGACAGACCCTGCAGGTGCCATGGGTTGTACTGCTGTGCCAGGCTAGGTGCATGAGGAGGAGGTCACGGGGCAGACCCAGCAGGTGCCATGGGTTGACTGCTGTGCCAGGCTAGGTGCATGAGGAGGTCACGGGACAGACCCAGCAGGTGCCATGGGTTGTACTGCTGTGCCAGGCTAGGTGCATGAGGAGGTCACGGGACAGACCCAGCAGGTGCCATGGGTTGACTGCTGTGCCAGGCTAGGTGCATGAGGAGGTCACGGGACAGACCCAGCAGGTGCCATGGGTTGTACTGCTGTGCCAGGCTAGGTGCATGAGGAGGTCACGGGACAGACCCAGCAGGTGCCCATGGGTTGTACTGCTGTGCCAGGCTAGGTGCATGAGGAGGAGGTCACGGGACAGACCCAGCAGGTGCCATGGGTTGACTGCTGTGCCAGGCTAGGTGCATGAGGAGGTCACGGGACAGACCCAGCAGGTGCCATGGGTTGACTGCTGTGCCAGGCTAGGTGCATGAGGAGGTCACGGGACAGACCCAGCAGGTGCCAGGGGTTGTACTTGCTGTGCCAGGCTAGGTGCATGAGGAGGTCACGGGACAGACCCAGCAGGTGCCATGGGTTGTACTGCTGTGCCAGGCTAGGTGCAGGAGGAGGTCACGGGACAGACCCAGCAGGTGCCATGGGTTTGACTGCTGTGCCAGGCTAGGTGCATGAGGAGGTCACGGGACAGACCCAGCAGGTGCCATGGGTTGTGCTGACTGAGATGCCATCTTGGTAAGTGACCATAGAGTTGCCGCCATCTTCGTAAGGTACTACAACACTGTAGGCGCCATCTTGGCATGGGTCACCATCATCGTGTGTGACCGCCATCTTTGTAAGGGTCAGTACCACGGTGTGACGGCCATCTTTGCAAGGGTCACCATCATCGTGTGACCGCCATCTTGGCAAGGGTCACTATCACCGTGTAACCGCCATCTTTGTAAGGGCCAATACCACCGTATGACCGCCATCTTGATTATAGTCACCACCACTGTAGGCGCCATCTTAGCAAGGGTCACCGTCACAGTGTAACCGCCATTTTGGTAAGGGCCACTACCACTGTGACCGCCATCTTGGCAAGTGCCACCACTACGGTGACCGCCATATTGGTGAGGGTCACGGCCACAGTGGGACCACCATCTTAGCAAGGGTCACTATCACTGTGACCGCCATCTTAGCAAGGGTCACCATCACAGTGTGACCGCCATCTTGGTAAGGACCACTACCACTGTGACCGCCATCTTGGCAAGTGCCACCACTACGGTGACCGCCATATTGGTGAGGGTCACGGCCACAGTGGGACCGCCATCTTAGCAAGGGTCACCGTCACAGTGTAACCGCCATTTTGGTAAGGGCCACTACCACTGTGACCGCCATCTTGGCAAGTGCCGCCACTACGGTGACCGCCATATTGGTGAGGGTCACGGCCACAGTGGGACCACCATCTTAGCAAGGGTCACTATCACTGTGACCGCCATCTTAGCAAGGGTCACCATCACAGTGTGACCGCCATCTTGGTAAGGACCACTACCACTGTGACCGCCATCTTGGCAAGTGCCACCACTACGGTGCCCGCCATATTGGTGAGGGTCACGGCCACAGTGGGACCACCATCTTAGCAAGGGTCACTATCACTGTGACCGCCATCTTAGCAAGGGTCACCATCACAGTGTGACCGCCATCTTGGTAAGGACCACTACCACTGTGACCGCCATCTTGGCAAGTGCCACCACTACGGTGACCGCCATATTGGTGAGGGCCACTACCACAATGTGACCGCCATCTTGGCAAGGGTCACCACCACCGTGTGACCGCCATCTTGGTGAGCGCCACTACCACCGTGTGACCGCCATCTTGGCAAAGGCAACCACGGTGTGACCGCCATTTAGTAAGGGACACCATCACCGTGTAGTCGCCATTTTGGCAAGGGCCACCATCATTATCGTGTGACCGCCATCTTGGTGGGGGCAACCACCACCTTGTGACCGCCATCTTGGTTAGGGCCACTACCACCCTGTGACCGCCATCTTGGTCAGGGCGGCTACCACCCTGTGACCGCCATCTTGGTCAGGACCACGACCACCCTGTGACCGCCATCTTGGCTAGGACCATTATCACCGTGTCACCGCCATCTTGGTAAAGGACACCACGCCCGTTTGACCGCCATCATGGTCAGGGCCACTACCACCGTGTGATCGCCATCATGGTCAGGGAAACAACGACCTGTCGCCGCCATCTTAGTAAGGGACACAACCACCTCATGACCAGTGCAAATAATATTGCTCTGAATTTACGATTGAAAACAAAAATAAATTTCCCCTACCCAAGATGACCGCCCTTTTGTAAGGTCGCACTCTCCCCCGCCCCCCTCACTCCTCCCTCATTCACCCCTCACCCCCCTCACCCCCACCCCCTTTCACCCCTCACCCCCTCCCCCTCACCCCCCTCACTCCTCCCCCTTTCACCCTTCACCGCCTCACCCCCACCCCCTTTCACACCCTCACCCCCCTCACCCCCACCCCTGACTCCTCCCCCTTTCACCCCTCACTTCCCTCACCCCCACCCCTGACTCCTCGCCCTTTCACCCCTCACCCCCCTCACCCCCACCCCTGACTCCTCCCCCTTTCACCCCTCAATTCCCTCACCCGCACCCCTGACTCCTCCCCCTTTCACCCCTCACCCCCCTCACCCCCACCCCTGACTCCTCGCCCTTTCACCCCTCACTTCCCTCACCCCCACCCCTGACTCCTCGCCCTTTCACCCCTCACCCCCCCCCACCCCTGACTCCTCGCCCTTTCACCCCTCACTTCCCTCACCCCCACCCCTGACTCCTCGCCCTTTCACCCCTCACCCCCCCCCCTCACCTCCTCCCCCTTCACCCCTGACTCCTCCCCTTTTCACCCCTCACCCCCCTCACCCCCCTCACTTCTCCCCCTTTCACCCCTGACTCCTCCCCCTCACTCCTCCCCTTTTCACCCCTGACCCCCCCTCAATCCTCCCCCTTCACCCCCCTCACTCCTCCTCTTTTCACCCCTCACCCCCTCACTCCTCCCCCTTCACCCTGACTCCTCCCCCTTCACCCCTCACCCCCCTCACTCCTCCCCCTTTCACCCCTGACTCCTCCCCCTTCACCCCTCACCCCCCTCACTCCTCCCCCTTCACCCCTGACTCCTCCCCCTTCACCCCTCACCCCCCTCACTCCTCCCCCTTTCACCCCTGACTCCTCCCCCTTCACCCCTCACACCCCCTCACTCCTCCCCTTTCACCCCTGACTCCTCCCCCTTTCACCGTTCACCCCCCTCACTCCTTCCCCCTTCACCCCTAACTCCTACCCTTTTCAACCCCTCACCCCCCTCACTCCTCCCCCTTTCACCCCTGACTCCTCCCCCTTTCACCCCCTTTCACCCCTGACTCCTCCCCCTCACCCCTCTCACCCCCTCCCCTTTCACCTCTGACTCCTCCCCCTTTCACCCCTCCCCCTCTCCCCCTCACCCCCCTCACTCCTCCCCCTTTCACCCCTCACCCCCCCTCACCCACACCCCTGACTCCTCCCCTTTTCACCCCTTCACCCCCCTCACTCCTCCCCCTTCACCCCCCTGACTCCTCCCCCTTTCACCCCCTCCCCCTCACCCCCCTGACTCTCCCCTTTTCATCCCTCACCCCCCTGACTCCTCCCCTTTTCACCCCTCACCCCCTGACTCCTCCCCCTTTCACCCCTCACCCCCCTGACTCCTCCCCTTTCACCCCTTCACCCCCCCCCCTCACCCCCTCCCCCGCGTGACGTCACCGAGTCGCGGCCCACTACAAAAGCGGCCCGTGCCGAGGGAGCGATTCTGGTTGAAGGAGGAGAAGAAGGAGGCAGGAGAAGGAGGCAGGAGAAGGAGGCAGACGAACGAAGGAGGCAGGAGAACGAAGGGGGAGGAAGGACGAAGAGGAAGGAGGAGGAAGGAGGAAGGAAGGAAGGAGGAGAGGGAGGAGAAGGAGGAGGTGTTAGGGAGAGGTGGAATTAGACGCCAACTTCTCCTTACGTGGTGGTGGTGGTGGTGGCCCACACACAACAACAACAACCAACAGCAACAACAGCAGCGGCGATGATGATGATGTGGTCGCGGGAGAAGAGGATGGTGATGATGGCGGCGGTGGTGGTGGTGGCGTTGTTGTTGGTGGCGATGGTGGTGGTGGCGATGGTGGTGGTGGTGGTGGCGATGGTGGTGGTGGTGGTGGCGATGGTGGTGGTGGTGTTGTTGTTGGTGTTGCAGGGAGCGAGGAAACCTCAGCGGGGATCTCGCAGACGGCGGCGGCAGCAACAAGAAGATTCTGGGTGAGGAGGATGATGGTGGTGGTGGTGGTGATGGGGGGTTGGTGGTGATGGGGGTGGTGGGGGGTTGGTGGTGATGGGGGTGGTGGTGGTGGGGGGGGTGATGGTGGTGATGGGGGGGGTGGTGGTGATGGGGGGGTTGGTGGTGATGGGGGTGGTGGTGGGGGGGGTGGTGGTGGTGGTGGTGGGGGGGGTGATGGTGGTGGTGGGGGGTGATGGTGGTGGTGGGGGGGGGGGTGATGGGGGTGATGGTGGTGTTGGGGGGGGGTGGGGGGGGGGTGATGGTGGTGGTGGTGGGGGGTGGTGGGGGGGTGATGGTGGTGGTGGGGGGGGGTGATGGTGGTGTTGGGGGGTGATGGTGGTGGTGGTGGGGGGGGGGTGATGGTGGTGGTGGGGGGGTGATGGTGGTGGTGGGGGGGGGTGGTGATGGTGGTGGTGATGGGGGAGTTGGTGGTGATGGGGGTGGTGGTGGTGGGGGGGGTGATGGTGGTGGTGATGGGGGGTGGTGGTGGTGGTGGGGGGGGGGGTTGGTGGTGATGGGGGTGCTGGTGGTGGTGGTGTGATAGGGGGTGATGGTGGTGGTGGGGGGGGTGATGGTGGTGGTGGGGGGGGTGATGGTGGTGGTGGTGGGGGGGTGATGGTGGTGGTGGGGGGGGGTGATGGGGGTGGTGGGGGGGGGTGATGGGGGTGATGGAGGGGGGGGTGATGGGGGTGATGGAGGTGGTGGTGGGGGGGGTGATGGTGGTGGTGGTGGGGGGGGGGTGATGGTGGTGGTGGGGGGGGGGGTGATGGTGGTGGTGGGGGGGGGGGGGTGGTGGTGGTGGTGGGGGGGTGATGGTGGTGGTGGTGGGGGGGGTGATGGTGGTGGTGGTGGGGGGGGTGATGGTGGTGGTGGGGGGGGGGTGATGGGGGTGATGGTGGTGGTGGTGGGGGGGGGGTGATGGGGGTGATGGTGGTGGTGGTGGGGGGGGGTGATGGGGGTGATGGGGGTGATGGAGGTGATGGTGGTGGTGGGGGGGGGTGGTGCGGGGGGGTGATGGTGGTGGTGGTGGTGGGGGGGGGTGATGGGTGATGGTGGTGGTGGTGGGGGGGGGTGATGGGGGTGATGGAGGTGGTGGTGGTGGTGGTGGTGGGGGGGGTGGTGGGGGGGGGTGATGGTGGTGGGGGGGGGTGATGGTGGTGGTGTGTCACACACACACTGTGTCTGTGTGTGTGTGTGTGACTGTGTGACACACTGTGTCTGTGTGTGTGTGTGTGACTGTGTGACACACTGTGTCTGTGTGTGTGTGTGTGACTGTGTGACACACTGTGTCTGTGTGTGTGTGTGTTTGTGCAGCCACCAAGGTTCAGGGCACTGTCAAGTGGTTCAACGTGCGCAATGGCTACGGCTTCGTCAACAGGTGACCTCCATCATCACCATCATCACTACCATCACCTTCATCATCATCATCATCACCTCCTCCACCGTCATCATCATCACCACCACCTCCATCATCACCTCCTCCCTCCATCACCATCATCACCTCCTCCCTCCATCACCATCATCACCTCCTCCCCCATCACCACCATCATCACCACCTCCTCCATCACCTCCTCCCCCATCACCACCATCATCACCATCATCACCTCCATCATCATCACCATCATCACCTCCATCACCACCACCATCATCACCTCCATCACCACCACCATCATCACCTCCATCACCAGCTCCACCACCTCCTGCCCCATCACCTCCATCACCATCATCACCTCCTCCCCCATCACCACCACCACCTCCTCCTCCCCCATCACCACCACCACCTCCATCATCACCACCATCATCACCTCCTCCCCCATCACCATCACCACCATCATCACCTCCTCCCCCATCATCACCACCACCACCATCATCACCTCCTCCCCCATCACCTCCTCCCCCATCGCCATCACCACCATCACCTCCACCTCCACCATTGCCTCCACCACCAGCTCCACCAGCAGATTCGCTGTCGTAGTGGTGGGTGGACACGCTGTGGGTCGATACTGTGGACACACTTGCCCCTACAGCCTGCTAGAGGCTACACGGGGGACCTTTGTCTGTGTATAGGTGCTGCTGCTACTACTAACAGCACTTGCCCCTACAGCCTGCTAGAGGCTACACGGGGGACCTTTGTCTGTGTGTAGGTGCTGCTGCTTCTACTAACAGCACTTGCCCCTACAGCCTGCTAGAGGCTACACGGGGGATCTTTGTCTTTGGTAGAGAGTGGGTAACTGGTCTAAAGTCTGTGTGTGTGTCTCTGTGCGTGTGTGTCTCTGTGCGTGTGTGTCTCTGTGCGTGTGTGTCTGTGTGTGTCTGTGTGTGTGCGTCTGTGCGTGTGTAGGCACGACACACAGGAAGACGTGTTTGTCCACCAGGTGATGTTGCATCGACGTCATCATTATCGCCACCATCAACAACATCGCCATCATCACCATCAACATCGCCATCATCTATTGCATCAACATCATCGCCATCAACATCATCATCACCATCTACGCCATCAACATCAACATCGCCATCATCTCCGCCATCAACATCATCATCACCATCATCATCATCTACGCCATCAACATCATCATCACCATCATCATCATCAGTTCCATGAACATCATCGCCATCACCATCTTCATCGACGCCATCGCCATCACCATCGACATCATCCTCGTGTGTGTGTCTCTGTCTCTGCGTGTGTATGTCTGTGCCTGTGTCTCTGTCTGTGTGTCTCTGTGTGTCTGTGTGTGTGTGTCTCTGTCTCTGCGTGTGTATGTCTGTGCCTGTGTCTCTGTCTGTGTGTGTGTGTGTCTCTGTCTGTGTGTGTGTGTGTGTGTCTCTGTCTGTGTTTCTCTGTGTGTCTGTGTGTGTGTGTCTCTGTCTCTGCGTGTGTCTGTGTGTGTGTCTCTGTCTCTGTGTGTCTGTGTGTCTCTGTCTCTGTGTGTCTGTGTGTGTCTCTGTGTGTCTCTGTGTGTCTGTGTCTGTGTGTGTGTCTCTGTCTCTGTCTGTGTGTGTGTGTGTGTCTCTGTCTTTGCGTGTATATGTCTGTGCGTGTGTCTCTGTGTGTCTCTGTCTCTGTGTGTGTGTGTGTGTGTCTGTCTCTGTGTGTGTGTCTCTATGTCTGTGTGTCTGTCTGTGTGTGTCTCTGTGTGTGTGTCTCTGTGTGTGTGTGTCTCTATGTCTGTGTGTGTCTGTCTGTGTGTGTGTGTGTGTCTGTCTGTGTGTGTGTGTCTGTCTGTGTGTGTGTGTCTCTATGTCTGTGTGTGTGTGTGTCTGTGTGTGTGCGTGTCTCTGTCTCTGTGTGTGTGTGTGTGTGTCTCTGTCTGTGTGTGTCTGTGTGTGTCTGTGTGTGTGTCTCTGTCTCTGTGTGTGTGTGTCTCTATCTCTGTGTGTGTGTCTGTGTGTCTCTGTGTGTGTGTCTCTGTGTCTCTGTGTGTGTCTCTGTCTGTGTGTGTCTGTGTGTGCAGACGGCCATCAGCAAGAACAACCCCCGCAAGTACCTGCGCAGCGTGGGGGAAGGTGAACTCGTGGAGTTCGACGTTCTGGAGGGGGCCAAGGTGAGGAGAGACCCCCCCCCCCCCCCCCCCCCCCCCACAGAGAGAGAGACCCCCCCCCCCACACTCACACTCGCGTGGACGTCGCAAAGTTGCTAGCAGCTCAACCAGTTGGCTGATGTCATCATCAACATCAGCATCGTCATATACACAGAGACACACGCAGAGACACACAGACACACGCACAGAGAGACACACAGACACACACAACAACAACAACCGCCATTCGCCACTAAGTGGCGGTGACGTCACCACGACGCTTGTGCCAGGCCATGTGCACCCTGAGGCCACGTGAAGTGTCGAACGCCCGCTGGCAGGAGGTCACGGGGCAGACCCAGCAGGTGCCACGGGTCGACTGACCGAGATGACCGAGACGACTGGCTGATGCACCACCTGTGCCCCCTACTGTACCAACTTGCTGCTCGTTGTTGTGAGCGTCGCTCCTCCGCCCTCCGTTGTTGTTGGAGGGCGACTGCCTCCAACTGCCCAGTAGCGTCCTTCACGAGCCTCCTCCACTGAGGCCGATCTTGACACCGCTGGTACCAGTCATCGGCAAGTCCACTCAGCTCCACGTCCTCCTGTACCACATCACTCCATCTCTTCTCTAGCCCGTGCCGCGCCCGTTTAGCCCCCTCGATCCGGCCGAACAAAAGCTGTTTAGACACAGACACAGACAGACACACAGACACAGACAGACACACAGACAGACACAGACAAACACACACACATACACACAGAGACACACCCATAGCCTTAACAGGACTGTAGGGGCAAGTGCTGTTAGCGAGCACCTATGAAGGCCGGCACGGCACACGAGGGGGTGGGTGGCCAACACCACGCCCGACCGCCTTTGTCTCCCCAGTGGCGATGTTTACACACCGCACCTGATACTCATTTCAGGCTGAGTCGACCTAGGGAAGGCCCGGGACCGGTTCAGATAATCGTCACTGGTGTTGGCCGTGAGCGGGAATCGAACTCGTGTCGCCAGGTTCATAGCGCAGCGCAGCGCTACCCACTACACCACCGCTCTGTGTGTGTTTCTGTGTTCTGTGTGTGTGTGTGTGTCTGTGTGTGTGTGTGTTTCTGTGTTTCTGTGTGTGTGTTTCTGTGTGTGTGTGTGTTTCTGTGTGTGTGTGTCTGTGTGTGTGTTTCTGTGTTTCTGTGTGTGTGTGTTTCTGTGTGTGTGTTTCTGTGTTTCTGTGTGTCTGTGTGTGTGTGTATCTGTGTGTTTCTGTGTGTGTGTCTCTGCATCTGTGTGTTTCTGTGTGTGTCTGTGTGTATCTGTTCAGATAATCGCATGGTGCCCCCCCCCCCCGTGCCCCCCCCCCCGTGCCCCCAGGGCTCCGAGGCAGCGAACGTGACGGGCCCTGGAGGAGCGTCTGTGCGTGGCTCCCAGTACGCTGCCGAGAAGCCGCGTTACCGCAGATACTACCGGAGACGCAGACTCCTGCAGGCGGGGGAGGTGGGTGGGGTGGGATGGGTGGGTGGGGTCGGTGGGTGGGTGGGGTCGGTGGGGGAGGTGGGTGGGGTGGGGGAGGTGGGGTGGGGTGGGTGGGGTGGGTGGGGGAGGTGGGGGGGATGGGGGGGTGGGTTGGGTGGGGGAGGTGGGGGGGATGGTGGGGTGGGGTGGGGGAGGTGGGGCTAACCGGGTCGCTCGCTCGCTCACCGATTCGCCCACCCACTCGCTCACCCGCCCACCCACTCGCTCGCCCGCCCACCACTCGCTCACCCGCCCACCCACTCGCTCACCCGCCCACCCACTCGCTCACCCGCCCACCCACTCGCTCACACCGCCCACCCACTCGCTCACCCGCCCCCACCCACTCGCTCACCCGCCCACCCACTCGCTCACCCGCCCACCCACTCGCTCACCCGCCCCCACCCACTCGCTCACCCGCCCACCCACTCGCTCACCCGCCCACCCACTCGCTCACCCGCCCACCCACTCGCTCACCCGCCCGCCCACTCGCTCACCCGCCCACCCACTCGCTCACCCCGCCCACCCACTCGCTCACCCGCCCGCCCACTCGCTCACCCGCCCACCCCGCTCGCCCCGCCCACCCACCCGCTCGCCCGCCCGCCCACCCGCTCGCCCCGCCCCGCCCACACCGCTCGCCCACCCACCCGCTCGCCCGCCGCCCACCGCCACTCGCTCACCCGCCCACTCGCTTGCCCGCCCACCCACTCGCTCACACCGCCCCGCCCCACTCGCTCACCCGCCCACCCACTCGCTCACCCGCGCCGCGCCCACTCGCTCACACCGCCCACCCGCTCGCCCGCCCCGCCCACGTCGCTCACCCACCCACCCGCTCACCCGCCCCGCCCACTCGCTCACCCACCCACTCGCTCACCCCGCCCGCCCACTCGCTCACCCACCCCACCCGCTCGCCCGCCCCGCCCACCCGCTCGCAGCCGCCCGCCCACGTCGCTCACCCACCCACTCGCTCACCCGCCCCGCCCCACTCGCCCGCCCGCTCCACCCGCTCGCCCGCCCGCCACACTCGCCCGCCCGCCCACCCGCTCGCCCGCCCACTCGCTCACCCGCCCACTCGCTCACCCGCCCACAGCCGCTCGCCCGCCCACCCGCTCGCCCGCCCACTCGCTCGCCCGCCCACCCACTCGCTCACCCGCCCACCCACTCGCTCACCCCGCCCGCCCACTCGCTCACCCGCCCACCCACTCGCTCACCCGCCCGCCCACCTCGCTCACCCGCCCACCCACTCGCTCACCCGCCCGCCCACTTCGCTCACCCGCCCACCCGCTCGCCCGCCCACTCGCTTGCCCGCCCGCCCACCCGCTCGCTCCGCTCGCTCACCCCGCCCACCCACTCGCTCACCCGCCCACCCACTCGCTCACACCGCCCACCCACTCGCTCACCCGCCCACCAACCCACCCACTCGCTCACCCGCCCACCCACTCGCTCACCCGCCCACCCACTCGCTCACCCGCCCACCCACTCGCTCACCCGCCCACCCACTCGCTCACACCGCCCACCCACTCGCTCACCCCGCCCACCCCACTCGCTCACCCCGCCCACCCACTCGCTCACCCGCCCACCCACTCGCTCACCCGCCCACCAACCCACTCACTCGCACACCCCGCCCACTCACTCGCTCACCCACCACCCACTCGCCCACCCCACTCACCAACCCACCCACTCACCCACCTACCAACTCACTCACCCACTCACCCACTCACTCACTCGCCCACCCACTCACTCGCCCACCCGCTCACTCACTCACCCACCCACTCACTCGCCCACCCACCCACTCACTCACCCACTCACCCACTCACTCACCCACTCACTCATTCGCCCACTCACCCACTCACTCACCCACCCACTCACTCGCCCACCCACCCACTCACTCGCCCACCCACCCACTCACTCACCCACTCACCCACTCACTCACCCCACCCACTCACTCGCCCACCCACCCACTCACTCGCCCACCCACTCACTCACCCACCCACCCACCCACTCACTCACTCACCCACTCACTCACCCACTCACTCACTCACCCACCCACTCACTCACCCACTCACCCACTCACTCACCCCCTCCCTCCCGTTGTTGCCTCTGCCAGGGTGAGGAGGAGCGTGGTGAGGGTGGTGAGGGCGGTGAGGGTGGTGAGCGTGGTGAGGGTGGTGAGCGCGGTGAGGAAGGTGAGGAGGGTGAGGAGGAGGGGGGGGGAGGGGCTCCCCCGCTCCGTCGCCCTCCTGTTGAGCGGCGCCGGCGACCTCTGACCTCTCAACCCCGGGGCCCCTCGGACACGACCCCAGGTGACCTTTGACCCTTCGACCTCTGCTGGTGGTGGTGGCGGCTGTGTCCCACCTCTAGGTTGACTCGGCCTCAACTGTGTGGCCCTGGTGTGCGGTCTGTGTGTGTGGGGAGTGGTGGTGCAGTGGTTAGCGCACTATGTGTGTGTGTGTGGGGAGTGGTGGTGCAGTGGTTAGCACACTGTGGGGAGTGGTGGTGCAGTGGTTAGCGCACTGTGTGTGTGTGTGTGGGGAATGGTGGTGCATTGGTTAGCGCACTGTGTGTGTGTGTGGGGAATGGTGGTGCATTGGTTAGCGCACTTTGTGTGTGGGGTCTGCCCCTACAGCCTGCTAGAGGCTACACGGGGGACCTACGTCTGTGTATAGGTGCTGCTAACAGCACTTGCCCCTACATGCTGTTAGAGGCTACATGGGGGTACCTGTGTCTGTATCTGTGTGCGCCAGGAGGGCGAGGCTTGGGTAGCGGACGATGAGACGAGAGTCGCCGCTCCACCACGACGCGGGCGAAGACGCTTCCGCAGGTTCGGCCACTCGCCCGCTCACTCGCCCGCTCACTTCGCCCGCTCACTCGCCCACTCACTCGCCCACTCACTCGCCCACTCAGTCACTCACTCACTCACCCACTCAATCACTCGCTCAGCGACTCGCTCGCTCGCTCACTCGCCCACTCACTCAGCCACTCACTCACTCAGCCGCTCGCTCAGCCACTCACTCACTCAGCCACTCACTCACTCAGCCACTCACTCAGCTGCACACTCACTCAGCTGCTCAGCCACCCGCTCGCTCACTCACTCAGCCGCTCGCTCGCCCCGCTCAGCCACTCGCTCAGCCACCCGCTCAGCCGCTCACCCAGCCACTCGCTCAGCCGCTCACTCGCTCAGCCACTCGCTCAGCCACTCGCTCAGCCACTCACTCACTCAGCCACTCAGCCGCTCGCTCAGCCACTCGCTCAGCCACTCGCTCAGCCACTCGCTCACTCAGCCACTCACTCAGCCGCTCACTCACTCAGC
>NW_027621712.1:177223-184723 GCF_964198595.1 Lampetra fluviatilis | reverse complement strand
GGTGGTGTTGGTGATGGTGGTGGTGGTGATCTCGGGGGCATTTCCGAACGACTGGACACGGAATCTGCCGGAACAGTCGGTGAGTGGGACGATGCCACTCAACATGGCCACCCACACCCACCCACACGGCCATCGTGAAACCCACACACACACACCCACCCACCCACCCACACGGCCACCATGAACCCCACACACCCACCCACCCACACGGCCATCGTGAACCCCACCCACCCACACCCACCCACCCACACGGCCATCGTGAACCCCACCCACCCACATGGCCGCCGTGATCCCCACCCACCCACACGGCCACCCACCCACACGGCCACCGTGAACCCCACCCACACCCACCCACCCACACGGCCACCATGAACCCCACCCACCCACATGGCCACCGTGAACCACACCCACCCACCCACACGGCCACCGTGAACCCCACCCACCCACACGGCCATCGTGAAACCCACCCACACACACCCACACACACGGCCTTCGTGAACCCACACCCACCCACACCCACCCACACGGCCACTGTGAACCCCACCCACACACACCCACACACACGGCCTTCGTGAACCCCACCCACCCACACGGCCACCATGAACCCCACCCACACACACCCACCCACCCACACGGCCACCATGAACCCCACCCAACCTTTAACCTCTCTCCGTTCTCCCCCCCCCACCAGATTGAAGTGGACGAGACGGCTACGAACACTTGAGAGGTCACCGAAAGGTCACCGAGAGGTCACCTGGGGGGGGGTGGGTGTTGGGGGGGGTTGGTGAGGCGGACGGGGGATGGGAGGGGTGGGTGGGTGGGTGGGTGGGTGGCGGTCAAACTGGGGTCGCGACCTTTCTGTACCCCCCCCGACCCCCGGAGCGTGTCACCCCGTGCACTGATTTAATAAAGAGGCACCAAAAACGATAAATCTCTCGGCAGATTCCGCGTCTTTCCCTCCCACCCACCCCGTGTCTCGTAGTGTGTCGTGTGGTGCGTGTCCTGTGAGTGTGAGGTGGGTCTGAGTGTGTGTGGGTGTCTATGATTGTGGGTCTCCTGGGTGTGAGTCTGTGGGTCTCTGAGTGTGGGTCTCTGAGTGGGTCTGTGGGTCTCTGTGAGTGAGTGGGTGTGGGTCTCTGTGAGTATGGGTGTCTATGATTGTGGGTCTCCTGAGTGTGAGTCTGTGGGTCTCTGAGTGTGGGTCTCTGAGTGGGTCTGTGGGTCTCTGTGAGTGAGTGGGTGTGGGTCTCTGTGAGTATGGGTGTCTCTGAGTGTGGGTCTCTCTGAGTGTTGGTGTCTATGGGTGTGAGTGAGTGTGGGTCTCTGAGTGTGGGCCGCGTGTCACCCCGTGCACTGATTTAATAAAGAGGCACCAAAAACGAGAAATCTCTCGGCAGATTCCGCGTCTTTCCCTCCCACCCCGTGTCTCTGTGAGTGTGAGGTGGGTCTCTGTGAGTGTGGGTCTCTGTGAGTGTGGGTCTCTGTGAGTGTGGGTCTCTGAGTGTGAGGTGGGTCTGAGTGTGGGTGTCTGTGTGTGGGTCTCTGTGAGTGTGGGTCTCTGTGAGTGTGGGTCTGTGAGTGTGGGTCTCTGTGAGTGTGGGTCTCTGTGAGTGTGGGTCTCTGTGAGTGTGGGTCTCTGTGAGTGTGGGTCTCTGTGAGTGTGGGTCTCTGTGAGTGTGGGTCTCTGTGAGTGTGGGTCTCTGTGAGTGTGGGTCTCTGTGAGTGTGGGTCTCTGTGAGTGTGGGTCTCTGTGAGTGTGGTTCTGTGGGTGTCTGTGAGTGTGGGTGTCTGTGTGGGTCTCTCTGAGTGTGTGTGGGTCTCTCTGAGTGTGTGTGGGTCTCTCTGAGTGTGTGTGGGTCTCTCTGAGTGAGTGTGGGTCTCTGAGTGTGTGTGTCTATGATTGTGGGTCTGTGGGTCTCTGTGAGTGTGGGTCTCTGTGAGTGTGGGTCTCTGTGAGTGTGGTTCTGTGAGTGTGGTTCTGTGGGTGTCTCCGAGTGTGGGTCTCTGTGTCTGGTTGTGTGGGTCTCTGAGTGTGGGTCTGTGGGTCTGTGAGTGTGGGTGTCTGAGTGTGGGTCTCTCTGAGTGTGGGTCTCTGAGTGTGGGCCGCGTGTCACCCCGTGCACTGATTTAATAAAGAGGCACCAAAAACGAGAAATCTCTCGGCAGATTCCGCGTCTTTCCCTCCCACCCCGTGTCTCGTAGTGTGTCATGTGAGGTGGGTCTGAGTGTGTGTGTGTGTCTATGATTGTGGGTCTGTGGGTCTCTGTGAGTGTCTGTGGGTCTCTGTGAGTGTGGGTCTCTGTGTGGGTCTCTCTGAGTGTGTGTGTGTCTATGATTGTGGGTCTGTGGGTCTCTGTGTGTGTGGGTGTCTGTGTGGGTCTCTCTGAGTGAGTGTGGTTCTCTCTGAGTGTGTGTGTGTCTATGATTGTGGGTCTGTGGGTCTCTGTGAGTGTGTGTGGGTCTCTGTGAGTGTGGGTCTCTGTGAGTGTCTGTGGGTCTCTGTGAGTGTGGGTCTCTGTGAGTGTGGGTGTCTGTGTGGGTCTCTCTGAGTGAGTGTGGGTCTCTCTGAGTGAGTGTGGGTCTCTCTGAGTGTGTGTGGGTCTCTCTGAGTGTGTGTGTGTGTCTATGATTGTGGGTCTGTGGGTCTCTGTGAGTGTGGGTCTCTGTGAGTGTCTGTGGGTCTCTGTGTGGGTCTCTCTGAGTGTGGGTTTCTGTGTGTGTGTGGATGGGTGTCTATTATTGTGGGTCTCTTGAGTGTGGGTCTGTGGGTCTCTGTGAATGTGGGTGTCTGTGGGTCTCTGTGTGAGTGTGGGTGTCTGTGAGTGAGTGTGGGTCTCTCTGTGAGTGAGTGTGGGTCTCTCTGTGAGTGAGTGTGGGTCTCTGTGAGTGAGTGTGGGTCTCTGTGAGTGAGTGTGGGTCTCTCTGTGAGTGAGTGTGGGTCTCTGTGAGTGAGTGTGGGTCTCTGTGAGTGAGTGTGGGTCTCTGTGAGTGTGGGTCTCCTATGAGTGTCTGTGGGTCTGTGTGAATGTGGGTCTCTGAGTGTGGGTCTCTGAGTGTCTGTGAGTGTGGGTCTCTGGTTGTGGGTCCTCCTATGAGTGTCTGTGGGTCTCTATGAGTGAGTGTGGGTCTCTGTGAGTGAATGTGGGTCTCTGAGTGTCTGTGAGTGTGGGTCTCTGGGTGTGGGTCTCCTATGAGTGATTCTGGGTCTCTGGTTGTGGGTCCTCCTATGAGTGAGTGTGGGTCTCTGTGAGTGTATGTGGGTCTCTGTGAATGTGGGTCTCTGTGAGTGAATGTGGGTCTCTGAGTGTCTGTGAGTGTGGGTCTCTGGGTGTGGGTCTCCTATGAGTGTCTGTGGGTCTCTGTGAGTTTCTGTAGGTCTCTGTGAGTGTGTGGGTCTCTGAGTGAATGTGGGTCTCTGAGTGTGGGTCTCTGAGGTGAATGATTGTGGGTCTCTAAGTGTCTGTGGGTCTCTGAGTGAGTGTGGGTCTGTGGGTCTCTGTGAGTGAGTGTGGGTCTGTGGGTCTCTGTGAGTGAGTGTGGGTCTGTGGATCTCTGTGAGTGAGTGTGGGTCTGTGGGTCTCTGTGAGTGAGTGTGGGTCTGTGGGTCTCTGTGAGTGAGTGTGGGTCTGTGGGTCTCTGTGAGTGAGTGTGGGTCTGTGGGTCTCTGTGAGTGAGTGTGGGTCTGTGGGTCTCTGTGAGTGAGTGTGGGTCTGTGGGTCTCTGTGAGTGAGTGTGGGTCTGTGGGTCTCTGTGAGTGAGTGTGGGTCTGTGGGTCTCTGTGAGTGAGTGTGGGTCTGTGGGTCTCTGTGAGTGAGTGTGGGTCTGTGGGTCTCTGTGAGTGAGTGTGGGTCTGTGGGTCTCTGTGAGTGAGTGAGTGGGTCTGTGAGTCTCTGTGAGTGAGTGTGGGTCTGTGGGTCTCTGTGAGTGAGTGTGGGTCTGTGGGTCTCTGAGTGTCTGTGGGTCTCTGTGGGTCTCTGTGAGTGTCTATGGGTCTCTGAGTGAGTGGGTCTGTGAGTCTCTGTGAGTGAGTGTCTGTGTGTCTCTATGAGTGAGTGTCTGTGGGTCTCTGTGAGTGAGTGTCTGTGGGTCTCTGTGAGTGAGTGTCTGTGGGTCTCTATGAGTGAGTGTCTGTGGGTCTCTATGAGTGAGTGTCTGTGGGTCTCTGTGAGTGAGTGTCTGTGGGTCTCTGTGAGTGAGTGTCCGTGGGTCTCTGTGAGTGAGTGTCCGTGGGTCTCTGTGAGTGAGTGTCTGTGGGTCTCTATGAGTGAGTGTCTGTGGGTCTCTATGAGTGAGTGTCTGTGGGTCTCTGTGAGTGAGTGTCTGTGGGTCTCTATGAGTGAGTGTCTGTGGGTCTCTGTGAGTGAGTGTCTGTGGGTCTCTGTGAGTGTCTGTGGGTCTCTATGAGTGAGTGTCTGTGGGTCTCTGTGAGTGAGTGTCTGTGGGTCTCTGTGAGTGAGTGTCTGTGGGTCTCTGTGAGTGAGTGTCTGTGGGTCTCTGTGAGTGAGTGTCTGTGGGTCTCTGTGAGTGAGTGTCTGTGGGTCTCTGTGAGTGAGTGTCTGTGGGTCTCTGTGAGTGAGTGTCTGTGGGTCTCTATGAGTGAGTGTCTGTGGGTCTCTGTGAGTGAGTGTCTGTGGGTCTCTGTGAGGTGAGTGTCTGTGGGTCTCTGTGAGTGAGTGTCTGTGGGTCTCTGTGAGTGAGTGTCTGTGGGTCTCTGTGAGTGAGTGTCTGTGGGTCTCTATGAGTGAGTGTCTGTGGGTCTCTGTGAGTGAGTGTCTGTGGGTCTCTGTGAGTGAGTGTCTGTGGGTCTCTGTGAGTGAGTGTCTGTGGGTCTCTGTGAGTGAGTGTCTGTGGGTCTCTGTGAGTGAGTGTCTGTGGGTCTCTGTGAGTGAGTGTCTGTGGGTCTCTGTGAGTGAGTGTGGGTCTGTGGGTCTCTGTGAGTGAGTGTGGGTCTGTGGGTCTCTGTGAGTGAGTGTGGGTCTGTGGGTCTCTGTGAGTGAGTGTGGGTCTGTGGGTCTCTGTGAGTGAGTGTGGGTCTGTGGGTCTCTGTGAGTGAGTGTGGGTCTGTGGGTCTCTGTGAGTGAGTGAGTGGGTCTGTGAGTCTCTGTGAGTGAGTGTGGGTCTGTGGGTCTCTGTGAGTGAGTGTGGGTCTGTGGGTCTCTGAGTGTCTGTGGGTCTCTGTGGGTCTCTGTGAGTGTCTATGGGTCTCTGAGTGAGTGGGTCTGTGAGTCTCTGTGAGTGAGTGTCTGTGTGTCTCTATGAGTGAGTGTCTGTGGGTCTCTGTGAGTGAGTGTCTGTGGGTCTCTGTGAGTGAGTGTCTGTGGGTCTCTATGAGTGAGTGTCTGTGGGTCTCTGTGAGTGAGTGTCTGTGGGTCTCTGTGAGTGAGTGTCCGTGGGTCTCTGTGAGTGAGTGTCCGTGGGTCTCTGTGAGTGAGTGTCTGTGGGTCTCTATGAGTGAGTGTCTGTGGGTCTCTATGAGTGAGTGTCTGTGGGTCTCTGTGAGTGAGTGTCTGTGGGTCTCTATGAGTGAGTGTCTGTGGGTCTCTGTGAGTGAGTGTCTGTGGGTCTCTGTGAGTGTCTGTGGGTCTCTATGAGTGAGTGTCTGTGGGTCTCTGTGAGTGAGTGTCTGTGGGTCTCTGTGAGTGAGTGTCTGTGGGTCTCTGTGAGTGAGTGTCTGTGGGTCTCTGTGAGTGAGTGTCTGTGGGTCTCTGTGAGTGAGTGTCTGTGGGTCTCTGTGAGTGAGTGTCTGTGGGTCTCTGTGAGTGAGTGTCTGTGGGTCTCTATGAGTGAGTGTCTGTGGGTCTCTGTGAGTGAGTGTCTGTGGGTCTCTGTGAGTGAGTGTCTGTGGGTCTCTGTGAGGTGAGTGTCTGTGGGTCTCTGTGAGTGAGTGTCTGTGGGTCTCTGTGAGTGAGTGTCTGTGGGTCTCTATGAGTGAGTGTCTGTGGGTCTCTGTGAGTGAGTGTCTGTGGGTCTCTGTGAGTGAGTGTCTGTGGGTCTCTGTGAGTGTCTGTGGGTCTCTGTGAGTGAGTGTCTGTGGGTCTCTATGAGTGTCTGTGGGTCTCTGTGAGTGAGTGTCTGTGGGTCTCTATGAGTGAGTGTCTGTGGGTCTCTATGAGTGAGTGTCTGTGGGTCTCTGTGAGTGAGTGTCTGTGGGTCTCTATGAGTGAGTGTCTGTGGGTCTCTATGAGTGAGTGTCTGTGGGTCTCTATGAGTGAGTGTCTATGGGTCTCTGTGAGTGAGTGTCTGTGGGTCTCTGTGAGTGAGTGTCTGTGGGTCTCTATGAGTGAGTGTCTGTGGGTCTCTGTGAGTGAGTGTCTGTGGGTCTCTATGAGTGAGTGTCTGTGGTCTCTACGAGTGAGTGTCTGTGGGTCTCTGTGAGTGAGTGTCTGTGGGTCTCTATGAGTGAGTGTCTGTGGGTCTCTATGAGTGTCTGTGGGTCTATGAGTGAGTGTCTGTGGGTCTCTATGAGTGAGTGTCTGTGGGTCTCTATGAGTGAGTGTCTGTGGGTCTCTGTGAGTGAGTGTCTGTGGGTCTCTGTGAGTGAGTGTCTGTGGGTCTCTATGAGTGAGTGTCTGTGGGTCTCTATGAGTGAGTGTCTGTGGGTCTCTGTGAGTGAGTGTCTGTGGGTCTCTATGAGTGAGTGTCTGTGGGTCTCTATGAGTGTCTGTGGGTCTATGAGTGAGTGTCTGTGGGTCTCTATGAGTGAGTGTCTGTGGGTCTCTGTGAGTGAGTGTCCGTGGGTCTCTGTGAGTGAGTGTCTGTGGGTCTCTGTGAGTGAGTGTCTGTGGGTCTCTATGAGTGAGTGTCTGTGGGTCTCTGTGAGTGAGTGTCTGTGGGTCTCTATGAGTGAGTGTCTGTGGGTCTCTATGAGTGAGTGTCTGTGGGTCTCTGTGAGTGAGTGTCTGTGGGTCTCTATGAGTGAGTGTCTGTGGGTCTCTGTGAGTGAGTGTCTGTGGGTCTCTATGAGTGAGTGTCTGTGGGTCTTTATGAGTGTCTGTGGGTCTATGAGTGAGTGTCTGTGGGTCTCTATGAGTGAGTGTCTGTGGGTCTCTATGAGTGAGTGTCTGTGGGTCTCTATGAGTGAGTGTCTGTGGGTCTCTATGAGTGAGTGTCTGTGGGTCTCTATGAGTGAGTGTCTGTGGGTCTCTATGAGTGAGTGTCTGTGGGTCTCTATGAGTGAGTGTCTGTGGGTCTCTATGAGTGAGTGTCTGTGGGTCTCTGTGAGTGAGTGTCTGTGGGTCTCTGTGAGTGAGTGTCTGTGGGTTTCTGTGAGTGAGTGTCTGTGGGTCTCTGTGAGTGAGTGTCTGTGGGTCTCTATGAGTGAGTGTCTGTGGGTCTCTGTGAGTGTCTGTGGGTCTCTGTGAGTGAGTGTCTGTGGGTCTCTGTGAGTGTCTGTGGGTCTCTATGAGTGAGTGTCTGTGGGTCTCTGTGAGTGAGTGTCCGTGGGTCTCTATGAGTGAGTGTCTGTGGGTCTCTGTGAGTGAGTGTCTGTGGGTTTCTGTG
>NW_027621712.1:157223-169723 GCF_964198595.1 Lampetra fluviatilis | reverse complement strand
GTGTCTCACTGTGTGTGTGTGTCTCACTGTGTGTGTGTGTCTCACTGTGTGTGTCTCACTGTGTGTGTCTCACTGTGTGTTTGTGTCTCACTGTGTGTTTGTGTCTCACTGTGTGTGTCTCACTGTGTGTGTGTCTCACTGTGTGTGTCTCACTGTGTTTGTGTCTCACTGTGTGTGTGTGTCTCACTGTGTGTGTGTGTCTCACTGTGTGTGTGTCTCACTGTGTGTGTCTCACTGTGTGTGTCTCACTGTGTGTGTCTCACTGTGTGTGTGTCTCACTGTGTGTGTGTCTCACTGTGTGTGTGTGTCTCACTGTGTGTGTGTCTCACTGTGTGTGTGTCTCACTGTGTGTGTGTGTCTCACTGTGTGTGTCTCACTGTGTGTGTCTCACTGTGTGTTTGTGTCTCACTGTGTGTTTGTGTCTCACTGTGTGTTTGTGTCTCACTGTGTGTGTCTCACTGTGTGTGTGTGTCTCACTGTGTGTGTGTGTCTCACTGTGTCTGTGTGTCTCACTGTGTGTGTCTCACTGTGTGTGTGTCTCACTGTGTGTGTGTCTCACTGTGTGTGTGTCTCACTGTGTGTGTCTCACTGTGTGTGTGTCTCACTGTGTGTGTGTGTCTCACTGTGTGTGTCTGTGTCTCACTGTGTGTGTGTCTCACTGTGTGTCTCACTGTGTGTGTCTCACTGTGTGTGTGTCACTGTGTGTGTGTGTGTCTCACTGTGTGTGTGTGTCTCACTGTGTGTGTGTGTCACTGTGTGTGTCTCACTGTGTGTCTCACTGTGTGTGTGTGTGTCTCACTGTGTGTGTGTGTGTCTCACTGTGTGTGTGTGTGTGTCTCACTGTGTGTGTGTGTCTCACTGTGTGTGTGTGTGTGTGTCTCACTGTGTGTGTGTGTCACTGTGTGTGTGTGTGTCACTGTGTGTGTGTGTGTCTCACTGTGTGTGTGTGTGTCTCACTGTGTGTGTGTGTGTCTCACTGTGTGTGTGTGTGTCTCACTGTGTGTGTGTGTGTCTCACTGTGTGTGTGTGTGTGTGTCTGTGTGTGTGTCTGTGTGTCTCACTGTGTGTGTCTCACTGTGTGTGTGTCACTGTGTGTGTGTGTGTGTCACTGTGTGTGTGTGTCTCACTGTGTGTGTGTGTCTCACTGTGTGTGTGTCTCACTGTGTGTGTGTGTGTCACTGTGTGTGTGTGTGTCTCACTGTGTGTGTGTCTCACTGTGTGTGTGTGTGTCACTGTGTGTGTGTGTGTCACTGTGTGTGTGTGTGTCTCACTGTGTGTGTGTGTGTCTCACTGTGTGTGTGTGTGTCTCACTGTGTGTGTGTGTGTCTCACTGTGTGTGTGTGTGTCTCACTGTGTGTGTGTGTGTGTGTCTGTGTGTGTGTCTGTGTGTCTCACTGTGTGTGTCTCACTGTGTGTGTGTCACTGTGTGTGTGTGTGTGTCACTGTGTGTGTGTGTCTCACTGTGTGTGTGTCTCACTGTGTGTGTGTGTGTCACTGTGTGTGTGTGTGTCTCACTGTGTGTGTGTCTCACTGTGTGTGTGTGTGTCACTGTGTGTGTGTGTGTGTCACTGTGTGTGTGTGTCTCACTGTGTGTGTGTGTGTCTCACTGTGTGTGTGTCTCACTGTGTGTGTCTCACTGTGTGTGTGTGTGTCTCACTGTGTGTGTGTCTCACTGTGTGTGTGTGTCTCACTGTGTGTGTGTCTCACTGTGTGTGTGTGTCTCACTGTGTGTGTGTCACTGTGTGTGTGTGTGTCACTGTGTGTGTGTGTGTCTCACTGTGTGTGTGTGTGTCTCACTGTGTGTGTGTCTCACTGTGTGTGTGTGTGTCTCACTGTGTGTGTGTGTCACTGTGTGTGTGTGTCTCACTGTGTGTGTGTCTCACTGTGTGTGTCTCACTGTGTGTGTGTGTGTCTCACTGTGTGTGTGTCTCACTGTGTGTGTGTGTGTCTCACTGTGTGTGTGTCTCACTGTGTGTGTGTGTCTCACTGTGTGTGTGTGTGTCTCACTGTGTGTGTGTGTCACTGTGTGTGTGTGTGTCACTGTGTGTGTGTGTGTCTCACTGTGTGTGTGTGTCTCACTGTGTGTGTGTCACTGTGTGTGTGTGTGTCTCACTGTGTGTGTGTGTGTCTCACTGTGTGTGTGTGTGTCACTGTGTGTGTGTGTCACTGTGTGTGTGTGTGTCTCACTGTGTGTGTGTGTGTCTCACTGTGTGTGTGTGTCTGTGTGTGTCTCACTGTGTGTGTGTGTCTCACTGTGTGTGTGTCTCACTGTGTGTGTGTCTCACTGTGTGTGTGTCTCACTGTGTGTGTGTCTCACTGTGTGTGTGTGTCTCACTGTGTGTGTGTGTCTGTGTGTGTCTCACTGTGTGTGTGTGTCACTGTGTGTGTGTGTGTCTCACTGTGTGTGTGTGTGTCTCACTGTGTGTGTGTCTCACTGTGTGTGTCTCACTGTGTGTGTGTGTCTCACTGTGTGTGTGTGTCTCACTGTGTGTGTGTGTCTGTGTGTGTCTCACTGTGTGTGTGTCTCACTGTGTGTGTGTGTCTCACTGTGTGTGTGTGTCTGTGTGTGTCTCACTGTGTGTGTGTGTCACTGTGTGTGTGTGTGTCTCACTGTGTGTGTCTCACTGTGTGTGTCTCACTGTGTGTGTGTGTCACTGTGTGTGTGTGTCTGTGTGTGTGTCTCACTGTGTGTGTGTGTCACTGTGTGTGTGTGTGTCTCACTGTGTGTGTGTCTCACTGTGTGTGTCTCACTGTGTGTGTGTCTCACTGTGTGTGTGTGTCTGTGTGTGTGTCTCACTGTGTGTGTGTGTCTGTGTGTGTGTCTCACTGTGTGTGTCTCACTGTGTGTGTCTCACTGTGTGTGTGTGTGTGTCTCACTGTGTGTGTGTCTCACTGTGTGTTTGTGTGTCTCACTGTGTGTGTGTGTCTCACTGTGTGTGTCTCACTGTGTGTGTGTGTCTCACTGTGTGTGTCTCACTGTGTGTGTGTGTCTCACTGTGTGTGTCTGTGTGTGTGTCTCACTGTGTGTGTGTGTCACTGTGTGTGTGTGTGTCTCACTGTGTGTGTCTCACTGTGTGTGTCTCACTGTGTGTGTGTGTGTGTCTCACTGTGTGTGTGTCTCACTGTGTGTGTGTGTGTCTCACTGTGTGTGTGTGTCTCACTGTGTGTGTCTCACTGTGTGTGTGTGTCTCACTGTGTGTGTCTCACTGTGTGTGTCTCACTGTGTGTGTGTGTCTCACTGTGTGTGTCTCACTGTGTGTGTCTCACTGTGTGTGTCTCACTGTGTGTGTGTGTCTGTGTGTGCAGCTGGGCTGCGTGTTGATCTGCTGCACTTCTGCGCAGATCTTGGCTTGCACCTCAAACGAGTTCGCTCACCTCGACCATTGCTGCAACAAATGCCATGCAGGTGGCTACACCACCACCACCACCACGGCCTTCACCACCACCACCACGGCCTTCACCACCACCACGACCTTCACCACCACCACGACCTTCACCACCACCACGACCTTCACCACCACCACCACGGCCTTCACTACCACCACGACCTTCACCACCACCACGACCTTCACCACCACCACGACCTTCACCACCACCACGACCTTCACCACCACCACCACCACGGCCTTCACTACCACCACGACCTTCACCACCACGACCTTCACTACCACCACGGCCTTCACCACCACCACCTTCACCACCAAGACCTTCACCACCACGACCTTCACTACCACCACCTTCACCACCAAGACCTTCACCACCACGGCCTTCACCACCACCACCTTCACCACCAAGACCTTCACCACCACGACCTTCACCACCACGACCTTCACTACCACGACCTTCACCACCACGACCTTCACCACCACGACCTTCACTACCACCACCTTCACCACCAAGACCTTCACCACCACGGCCTTCACCACCACCACCTTCACCACCAAGACCTTCACCACCACGACCTTCACCACCACGACCTTTACTACCACGACCTTCACCACCACGACCTTCACCACCACGACCTTCACTACCACCACGACCTTCACCACCACGGCCTTCACTACCACCACGACCTTCACTACCACCACGACCTTCACCACCACGACCTTCACCACCACGACCTTCACTACCACCACGACCTTCACCACCACGACCTTCACCACCACGGCCTTCACTACCACCACGACCTTCACCACCACCACGGCCTTCACCACCACGACCTTCACCACCACGACCTTCACCACCACGACCTTCACCACCACGACCTTCACCACCACGGCCTTCACTACCACCACGACCTTCACTACCACCACGACCTTCACCACCACGACCTTCACCACCACGGCCTTCACTACCACCACGACCTTCACCACCACGACCTTCACTACCACGGCCTTCACTACCACCACGACCTTCACCACCACCACGGCCTTCACCACCACGACCTTCACCACCACGACCTTCACCACCACGACCTTCACCACCACGACCTTCACCACCACGACCTTCACCACCACGACCTTCACCACCACGGCCTTCACCACCACCACGACCTTCACCACCACCACCACCACCACCACGGCCTTCACTACCACCACCTTCGCCACCACGACCTTCACCACCACCACCACGGCCTTCACCACCACCACGGCCTTCACCACCACGACCTTCACCACCACGACCTTCGCTACCACCACGGCCTTCGCTACCACGACCTTCACCACCACGACCTTCACCACCACGACCTTCACCACCACGACCTTCACCACCACGACCTTCACCACCACGACCTTCACTACCACCACCTTCGCCACCACGACCTTCACCACCACCACCACGGCCTTCACCACCACCACCTTCACCACCACCACCACCACCACGGCCTTCACTACCACCACCTTCGCCACCACGACCTTCACCACCACCACCACGGCCTTCACCACCACCACGGCCTTCACCACCACGACCTTCACCACCACGACCTTCACCACCACGACCTTCACCACCACGACCTTCACCACCACGACCTTCACCACCACGACCTTCACCACCACCACGACCTTCACCACCACGACCTTCACCACCACGGCCTTCACCACCACGGCCTTCACCACCACGACCTTCACTACCACCACCTTCACCACCACGACCTTCACTACCACCACGACCTTCACCACCACGGCCTTCACCACCACCACCTTCACCACCACCACCACCACCACGGCCTTCACTACCACCACCTTCGCCACCACGACCTTCACCACCACCACGACCTTCACTACCACCACGGCCTTCACCACCACGACCTTCACCACCACGACCTTCACCACCACGACCTTCACCACCACGACCTTCACCACCACGACCTTCACCACCACGACCTTCACCACCACGACCTTCACCACCACCACGACCTTCACCACCACGACCTTCACCACCACGGCCTTCACCACCACGGCCTTCACCACCACGACCTTCACTACCACCACCTTCACCACCACGACCTTCACTACCACCACGACCTTCACCACCACGGCCTTCACTACCACCACGACCTTCACTACCACGACCTTCACCACCACGACCTTCACCACCACGACCTTCACCACCACGACCTTCACCACCACGACCTTCACTACCACCACGGCCTTCACCACCACCACGGCCTTCACCACCACGACCTTCACCACCACGACCTTCACCACCACGACCTTCACCACCACGACCTTCACCACCACGACCTTCACCACCACGACCTTCACCACCACGGCCTTCACCACCACGGCCTTCACCACCACGACCTTCACTACCACCACCTTCACCACCACGACCTTCACCACCACGACCTTCACCACCACGACCTTCACCACCACGACCTTCACCACCACGACCTTCACCACCACGGCCTTCACCACCACGGCCTTCACCACCACGACCTTCACTACCACCACCTTCACCACCACGACCTTCACCACCACGGCCTTCACCACCACCACGGCCTTCACCACCACGACCTTCACCACCACGACCTTCACCACCACGACCTTCACCACCACCACCACGACCTTCACCACCACCACGGCCTTCACCACCACGACCTTCACCACCACGACCTTCACCACCACGACCTTCACCACCACCACCACGACCTTCACCACCACGACCTTCACCACCACGACCTTCACCACCACGACCTTCACCACCACCACGACCTTCACCACCACGACCTTCACCACCACGACCTTCACCACCACGACCTTCGCCACCACGACCTTCACCACCACGACCTTCGCTACCACGACCTTCACCACCACGACCTTCACCACCACGACCTTCACCACCACGGCCTTCACCACCACGGCCTTCACCACCACGACCTTCACTACCACCACCTTCACCACCACGACCTTCACCACCACGGCCTTCACCACCACCACGGCCTTCACCACCACGACCTTCACCACCACGACCTTCACCACCACGACCTTCACCACCACCACCACGACCTTCACCACCACCACGGCCTTCACCACCACGACCTTCACCACCACCACCACGACCTTCACCACCACGACCTTCACCACCACCACCACGACCTTCACCACCACGACCTTCACCACCACCACGACCTTCACCACCACTGTGTGTACTGTGTGTACTGTGTGTGTACTGTGTGTGTACTGTGTGTGTACTGTGTGTGTACTGTGTGTGTACTGTGTGTGTGTGTACTGTGTGTACTGTGTGTGTACTGTGTGTGCTGTGTGTGTGCTGTGTGTGTACTGTGTGTGTACTGTGTGTGTACTGTGTGTGTACTGTGTGTGTGTACTGCGTGTGTACTGTGTGTGTACTGTGTGTGTACTGTGTGTACTGTGTGTGTGTGTACTGTGTGTACTGTGTGTGTACTGTGTGTGCTGTGTGTGTGCTGTGTGTGTACTGTGTGTGTACTGTGTGTGTACTGTGTGTGTGCTGTGTGTGTACTGTGTGTACTGTGTGTGTGTGTACTGTGTGTACTGTGTGTGTGCTGTGTGTGTACTGTGTGTGTGTACTGCGTGTGTACTGTGTGTGTACTGTGTGTGTACTGTGTGTACTGTGTGTGTGTGTACTGTGTGTACTGTGTGTGTACTGTGTGTACTGTGTGTGTGCTGTGTGTGTACTGTGTGTGTGTACTGTGTGTACTGTGTGTGTACTGTGTGTGTACTGTGTGTACTGTGTGTGTGTGTACTGTGTGTGTACTGTGTGTGTGTACTGTGTGTACTGTGTGTGTGCTGTGTGTGTACTGTGTGTGTACTGTGTGTACTGTGTGTACTGTGTGTGTGCTGTGTGTGTGCTGTGTGTGTACTGTGTGTGTACTGTGTGTACTGTGTGTACTGTGTGTGTGCTGTGTGTGTGCTGTGTGTGTACTGTGTGTGTACTGTGTGTACTGTGTGTACTGTGTGTACTGTGTGTGTGCTGTGTGTGTGCTGTGTGTGTACTGTGTGTGTACTGTGTGTGTACTGTGTGTACTGTGTGTGTGCTGTGTGTGTACTGTGTGTGTACTGCGTGTGTACTGTGTGTACTGTGTGTGTGCTGTGTGTGTACTGTGTGTGTGCTGTGTGTGTGCTGTGTGTGTGTACTGTGTGTGTGCTGTGTGTGTACTGTGTGTGTGTGTACTGTGTGTGCTGTGTGTGTGTGTACTGTGTGTGTGTACTGTGTGTGTACTGTGTGTGTGCTGTGTGTGTACTGTGTGTGTACTGTGTGTACTGTGTGTGTACTGTTTGTGTGCTGTGTGTGTGTGTACTGTGTGTGTGTACTGTGTGCTGTGTGTGTGTGTACTGTGTGTGTGTACTGTGTGTGTGTACTGTGTGTGTGTGCTGTGTGCTGTGTGTGTGTGTACTGTGTGTGTGTGCTGTGTGTGTGTACTGTGTGTGTGTGCTGTGTGTGTACTGTGTTTGTACCGTGTGTGTGTGTACTGTGTGTGTACTGTGTGTGTGTACTGTGTGTGTGCTGTGTGTGTGTGTACTGTGTGTGTACTGTGTGTGTGTACTGTGTGTGTGTACTGTGTGTGTGTGTACTGTGTGTGTGTACTGTGTGTGTGTGTACTGTGTGTGTGTACTGTGTGTGTGTACTGTGTGTGTACTGTGTGTACTGTGTGTGTGTACTGTGTGTGTGCTGTGTGTGTACTGTGTGTGTGTACTGTGTGTACTGTGTGTGTACTGTGTGTGTGTACTGTGTGTGTACTGTGTGTGTACTGTGTGTACTGTGTGTGTGTACTGTGTGTGTGTACTGTGTGTGTACTGTGTGTGTGTACTGTGTGTGTACTGTGTGTGTGTACTGTGTGTGTACTGTGTGTACTGTGTGTGTGTACTGTGTGTACTGTGTGTGTGTACTGTGTGTGTGTACTGTGTGTGTACTGTGTGTGTGTACTGTGTGTGTACTGTGTGTGTGTACTGTGTGTGTACTGTGTGTACTGTGTGTGTGTACTGTGTGTGTGTACTGTGTGTGTACTGTGTGTGTGTACTGTGTGTGTACTGTGTGTGTGTACTGTGTGTGTACTGTGTGTGTACTGTGTGTACTGTGTGTGTGTACTGTGTGTGTGTACTGCGTGTGTACTGTGTGTGTGTACTGTGTGTGTACTGTGTGTGTGTACTGTGTGTGTACTGTGTGTGTGTACTGTGTGTACTGTGTGTACTGTGTGTGTACTGTGTGTGTACTGTGTGTACTGTGTGTGTGTACTGTGTGTGTGTGCTGTGTGTGTACTGTGTGTGTGTACTGTGTGTGTACTGTGTGTGTGTACTGTGTGTACTGTGTGTGTACTGTGTGTGTACTGTGTGTACTGTGTGTGTGTGTACTGTGTGTGTACTGTGTGTGTGTGTACTGTGTGTACTGTGTGTGTGCTGTGTGTGTACTGTGTGTGTACTGTGTGTACTGTGTGTGTACTGTGTGTGTACTGTGTGTACTGTGTGTGTGCTGTGTGTGTACTGTGTGTACTGTGTGTGTGTACTGTGTGTGTACTGTGTGTGTGCTGTGTGTGTACTGTGTGTGTGTGCTGTGTGTGTGTACTGTGTGTGTGTACTGTGTGTGTACTGTGTGTACTGTGTGTGTACTGTGTGTGTGTAGTGTGTGTGTACTGTGTGTACTGTGTGTGTGTACTGTGTGTGTACTGTGTGTGTGTACTGTGTGTGTGTACTGTGTGTGTACTGTGTGTGTACTGTGTGTACTGTGTGTGTGTACTGTGTGTGTACTGTGTGTGTACTGTGTGTGTGCTGTGTGTGTACTGTGTGTGTGTGCACTGTGTGTGTGTACTGTGTGTGTACTGTGTGTGTGTGTACTGTGTGTGTGTACTGTGTGTGTGTACTGTGTGTGTACTGTGTGTGTACTGTGTGTGTGTGTACTGTGTGTGTACTGTGTGTGTGTACTGTGTGTGTGTAGGAGAGTACATGCTGTCTGCGTGCTCTGGAGCTGGTGCCCGCACGCAGTGTGCTGCGTGCGGGCACGGAACCCACACAGCGATCCCCAACTACAGCAAGCATTGTGTACACTGCAGCCGCTGTGAGACTGGTACGTACACACACACAGACACACACACAGACACACACACACACAGACACACACACACAGACACACACACACACAGACACACACACACACAGACACACACACACAGACACACACACACACAGACACACACACACACAGACACACACACACAGACACACACACACAGACACACACACACAGACACACACACACACAGACACACACACACAGACACACACACAGACACACACACAGACACACACACAGACACACACACACAGACACACACACACAGACACACACACAGACACACACACAGACACAGACACACACACAGTGACACACACACACAGACACACACAGTGACACACACACACTCACACACAGACACACACACAGACACACACACAAAGATCCCCCGTATAGCCTTAACAGACTGTAGGGGCAAGTGTTGTTAGCGAGCACCTATGAAGGCACACACACAGACACACACACACACAAATAGACACACACACACAGATAACAACAACAACAACCGCCATTCGCCACTAAGTGGCGGTGACGTCACCACGACGCTTGTGCCAGGCCAAGTGCACCTTGAGGCCACCACGTGAAGTGTCGAACGCCCGCTGGCAGGAGGTCACGGGGCAGACCCAGCAGGTGCCACGGGTCAACTGACCGAGATGACCGAGATGACTGGCTGATGCACCACCTGTGCCCCCTACTGTACCAACTTGCTGTGCTTTAGCCACCCGGCGCTCCGCTCGTTGTTGTGAGCTCCTCCGCCCTCCGTTGTTGTTGGAGGGCGACTGCCTCCAACTGCCCAGTAGCGTCCTTCACGAGCCTCCTCCACAGACACACACACAGACACACACACAGACACACACACAGACACACACACAGACACACAGACACACACACAGACACACACACAGACACACACACAGACACACAGACACACACACAGACACACACACAGACACACACACAGACACACACACAAACACACACACAAACACACACACAGACACACACACAGACACACAGACACACACAATTGGAGGCAGTCGCCCTCCAACAACAACGGAGGGCGGAGGAGCGACGCTCACAACAACGAGCGGAGCGCCGGGTGGCTAAAGCACAGCAAGTTGGCACAGTAGGGGGCACAGGTGGTGCATCAGCCAGTCATCTCGGTCATCTCGGTCAGTCGACCCGTAGCACCTGCAGGGTCTGTCCTGTGACCTCCTCCTCCTGCACCTAGCCTGGCACAGCAGTCAACCCATGGCACCTGCTGGGTCTGTCCCGTGACCTCCTCCTCATGCACCTAGCCTGGCACAGCAGTCAACCCATGGCACCTGCTGGGTCTGTCCCGTGACCTCCTCCTGCACCTAGCCTGGCACAGCAGTCAACCCATGGCACCTGCTGGGTCTGTCCCGTGACCTCCTCCTCATGCACCTAGCCTGGCACAGCAGTCAACCAATGGCACCTGCTGGGTCTGTCCCGTGACCTCCTCCTCATGCACCTAGCCTGGCACAGCAGTCAACCCATGGCACCTGCTGGGTCTGTCCCGTGACCTCCTCCTCATGCACCTAGCCTGGCACAGCAGTCAACCAATGGCACCTGCTGGGTCTGTCCCGTGACCTCCTCCTCATGCACCTAGCCTGGCACAGCAGTCAACCCATGGCACCTGCTGGGTCTGTCCCGTGACATCCTGCCAGCGGTGGGCGTTTGACACTTCACGTGGTAGCCTCAACGTGCACCTAGCCTGGCGCAGGCGCTGTGGTGACGTGGGGAATGGCGGTTGTTGTTGTTGAGTGGGTGAGTAAGTGAGTGTGTGAGTGAGTGTGTGAGTGAGTTTGCGAGTGTGTGAGCGAATGAGTTTGTGAGTGATTTTGTGACTGAGTGAGTTTTGAGTGAGTGAGTGAGTGAGCGTGTGAGCGAGCGTGTGAGTAAGTGAGTGTGTGAGTGAGTTTGTGAGTGAGCGTGTGAGCGAGTGAGTTTGTGAGTGAGCGTGTGAGTAAGTGAGTGAGTGTGCGATTGACTGAGCGAGCGAGTGAGTTTGTGAGTGTGTGAGTGAGCGAGTGAGTGAGTTTGTGAGTGAGTGTGTGAGTGAGCGAGTGAGTGAGTTTGTGAGTGAGTGTGTGAGTGATTGACTGAGGGAACGAGTGAGTTTGTGAGTGTGTGTGCGAGTTTGTGAGTGAGCGAGTGAGCCAGTGAGTGAGCGAGTGAGCGAGCGAGTGAGTGAGTTTGTGAGTGAATTTGTGAGTGATTTTGTGAGCGAGCGTGTGAGCGAGTGAGCGAGCGAGTGAGTGAGTGAGTGAGTGAGCGAGTGAGTGATTGAGCGAGCGAGTTAGCGAGCGAGCGATTGACTGAGTGAGTGAGTGTGTGAGCGAGTGAGTGTGTGAGCGTGTAAGCGTGTGAGTTTGTGAGTGAGTGTGTGAGTGTGTAAGTGTGTGTGTGAGTGTGTGAGTGATTGACTGAGGGAGCGAACGAGTGAGTGAGTGAGCGAGTGAGTGAGTGAGTTTGTGAGTGAGTGAGTGAGTGAACGAGTGAGTGAGTGAGCGAGTGAGTGAGTGAGCGAACGAGTGAGTGAGTGAGTTTGTGAGTGAGTGAGTGAGCGAGTGAGTGAGTGAGCGAGTGAGTGATTGAGCGAGCGAGTTAGCGAGCGATTGACTGAGTGAGTGAGTGAGTGAGCGAGTGAGTGAGTGAGCGAGCGAGTGATTGAGCGAGCGAGTTAGCGAGCGAGCGATTGACTGAGTGAGTGAGTGTGTGAGCGAGTGAGTGAGTGAGCGAGTGAGTGATTGAGCGAGCGAGCGAGCGATTGACTGAGTGAGTGAGTGTGTGAGCGAGTGAGTGTGTGAGCGTGTAAGCGTGTGAGTTTGTGAGTGAGTGTGTGAGTGTGTAAGTGTGTGTGTGAGTGTGTGAGTGATTGACTGAGGGAGCGAACGAGTGAGTGAGTGAGCGAGTGAGTGAGTGAGTTTGTG
>NW_027621712.1:77223-154723 GCF_964198595.1 Lampetra fluviatilis | reverse complement strand
GTGAACCTGGGGTCACGTGGCTGCAATTTGACCTCTGACCTCGGCTGTCGCTCACCGACTGAGAGCTTCAGCGGAGACATCACCACCAGCAGAGGTGAGCGTGGTGGTGGTGGTGAGTGTGGTGGTGAGTGTGGTGGTGGTGGTGGTGGTGAGTGTGGTGGTGAGTGTGGTGGTGGTGGTGGTGGTGAGTGTGGTGGTGGTGGTGGTGAGCGTGGTGGTGGTGGTGGTGGTGGTGGTGAGTGTGGTGGTGGTGGTGGTGGTAGTGAGCATGGTGGTGGTGGTGGTGAGTGTGGTGGTGGTGGTGGTGGTAGTGAGCATGGTGGTGGTGGTGGTGAGTGTGGTGGTGGTGGTGGTGGTGGTAGTGAGCATGGTGGTGGTGGTGGTGAGTGTGGTGGTGGTGGTGGTGGTGAGTGTGGTGGTGAGCGTGGTGGTGGTGGTGGTGAGTGTGGTGGTGGTGGTGGTGAGTGTGGTGGTGAGTGTGGTGGTGAGTGTGGTGGTGAGCGTGGTGGTGGTGGTGGTGAGTGTGGTGGTGGTGGTGGTGAGTGTGGTGGTGAGTGTGGTGGTGAGTGTGGTGGTGAGCGTGGTGGTGGTGGTGGTGAGTGTGGTGGTGAGTGTGGTGGTGAGTGTGGTGGTGAGCGTGGTGGTGGTGGTGGTGAGTGTGGTGGTGAGTGTGGTGGTGAGTGTGGTGGTGAGCGTGGTGGTGGTGGTGGTGAGTGTGGTGGTGAGTGTGGTGGTGAGTGTGGTGGTGAGTGTGGTGGTGGTGAGTGTGGTGGTGAGTGTGGTGGTGGTGAGTGTGGTGGTGAGTGTGGTGGTGAGTAGTGGTGAGTGGTGGTGAGTGTGGTGGTGAGTGTGGTGGTGAGTGTGGTGGTGAGTGTGGTGGTGAGTGTGGTGGTGGTGAGTGTGGTGGTGAGTGTGGTGGTGAGTAGTGGTGAGTGTGGTGGTGAGTGTGGTGGTGAGTGTGGTGGTGAGTGTGGTGGTGAGTGTGGTGGTGGTGAGTGTGGTGGTGAGTGTGGTGGTGGTGAGTGTGGTGGTGAGTGTGGTGGTGAGTGTGGTGGTGAGTGTGGTGGTGAGTGTGGTGGTGAGTGTGGTGGTGGTGAGTGTGGTGGTGAGTGTGGTGGTGGTGAGTGTGGTGGTGAGTGTGGTGGTGGTGAGTGTGGTGGTGAGTGTGGTGGTGAGCGGTGGTGGTGAGTGTGGTGGTGAGTGTGGTGGTGGTGAGTGTGGTGGTGAGTGTGGTGGTGGTGAGTGTGGTGGTGAGTGTGGTGGTGAGTGTGGTGGTGAGTGTGGTGGTGAGTGTGGTGGTGAGTGTGGTGGTGAGCGGTGGTGGTGAGTGTGGTGGTGAGTGTGGTGGTGAGTGTGGTGGTGAGTGTGGTGGTGGTGAGTGTGGTGGTGAGTGTGGTGGTGGTGAGTGTGGTGGTGAGTGTGGTGGTGAGTGTGGTGGTGAGTGTGGTGGTGGTGAGTGTGGTGGTGAGTGTGGTGGTGAGTGTGGTGGTGAGTGTGGTGGTGGTGAGTGTGGTGGTGAGTGTGGTGGTGGTGAGTGTGGTGGTGAGTGTGGTGGTGGTGAGTGTGGTGGTGAGTGTGGTGGTGAGTGTGGTGGTGGTGAGTGTGGTGGTGAGTGTGGTGGTGAGTGTGGTGGTGGTGAGTGTGGTGGTGAGTGTGGTGGTGGTGAGTGTGGTGGTGAGTGTGGTGGTGAGTGTGGTGGTGGTGAGTGTGGTGGTGAGTGTGGTGGTGAGTGTGGTGGTGAGTGTGGTGGTGAGTGTGGTGGTGAGTGTGGTGGTGAGTGTGGTGGTGAGTGTGGTGGTGAGTGTGGTGGTGGTGAGTGTGGTGGTGAGTGTAGTGGTGAGTAGTGGTGAGTGTGGTGGTGAGTGTGGTGGTGAGTGTGGTGGTGAGTGTGGTGGTGAGTGTGGTGGTGAGTGTGGTGGTGAGTGTGGTGGTGAGTGTGGTGGTGGTGAGTGTGGTGGTGAGTGTGGTGGTGAGTGTGGTGGTGGTGAGTGTAGTGGTGAGTGTGGTGGTGAGTGTGGTGGTGGTGAGTGTGGTGGTGAGTGTGGTGGTGAGTGTGGTGGTGAGTGTGGTGGTGGTGAGTGTGGTGGTGAGTGTGGTGGTGGTGAGTGTGGTGGTGAGTGTGGTGGTGAGTGTAGTGGTGAGTAGTGGTGAGTGTGGTGGTGAGTGTGGTGGTGAGTGTGGTGGTGAGTGTGGTGGTGAGTGTGGTGGTGAGTGTGGTGGTGGTGAGTGTGGTGGTGAGTGTGGTGGTGAGTGTGGTGGTGGTGAGTGTGGTGGTGAGTGTGGTGGTGAGTGTGGTGGTGGTGAGTGTGGTGGTGAGTGTGGTGGTGGTGAGTGTGGTGGTGAGTGTGGTGGTGAGTGTGGTGGTGGTGAGTGTGGTGGTGAGTGTGGTGGTGAGTGTGGTGGTGGTGAGTGTGGTGGTGAGTGTAGTGGTGAGTAGTGGTGAGTGTGGTGGTGAGTGTGGTGGTGAGTGTGGTGGTGAGTGTGGTGGTGAGTGTGGTGGTGGTGAGTGTGGTGGTGAGTGTGGTGGTGAGTGTGGTGGTGAGTGTGGTGGTGGTGAGTGTGGTGGTGAGTGTAGTGGTGAGTAGTGGTGAGTGTGGTGGTGAGTGTGGTGGTGAGTGTGGTGGTGAGTGTGGTGGTGAGTGTGGTGGTGAGTGTGGTGGTGAGTGTGGTGGTGAGTGTGGTGGTGGTGAGTGTGGTGGTGAGTGTGGTGGTGAGTGTGGTGGTGAGTGTGGTGGTGGTGAGTGTGGTGGTGAGTGTGGTGGTGAGTGTGGTGGTGAGTGTGGTGGTGAGTGTGGTGGTGAGTGTGGTGGTGAGTGTGGTGGTGGTGAGTGTGGTGGTGAGTGTAGTGGTGAGTAGTGGTGAGTGTGGTGGTGAGTGTGGTGGTGAGTGTGGTGGTGAGTGTGGTGGTGAGTGTGGTGGTGAGTGTGGTGGTGAGTGTGGTGGTGGTGAGTGTGGTGGTGAGTGTGGTGGTGAGTGTGGTGGTGGTGAGTGTGGTGGTGAGTGTGGTGGTGAGTGTGGTGGTGGTGAGTGTGGTGGTGAGTGTGGTGGTGAGTGTGGTGGTGGTGAGTGTGGTGGTGAGTGTGGTGGTGGTGAGTGTGGTGGTGAGTGTGGTGGTGAGTGTGGTGGTGGTGAGTGTGGTGGTGAGTGTGGTGGTGAGTGTGGTGGTGAGTGTGGTGGTGGTGAGTGTGGTGGTGAGTGTAGTGGTGAGTAGTGGTGAGTGTGGTGGTGAGTGTGGTGGTGAGTGTGGTGGTGAGTGTGGTGGTGAGTGTGGTGGTGAGTGTGGTGGTGAGTGTGGTGGTGGTGAGTGTGGTGGTGAGTGTGGTGGTGAGTGTGGTGGTGAGTGTGGTGGTGGTGAGTGTGGTGGTGAGTGTGGTGGTGAGTGTGGTGGTGAGTGTGGTGGTGAGTGTGGTGGTGAGTGTGGTGGTGAGTGTGGTGGTGGTGAGTGTGGTGGTGAGTGTAGTGGTGAGTAGTGGTGAGTGTGGTGGTGAGTGTGGTGGTGAGTGTGGTGGTGAGTGTGGTGGTGAGTGTGGTGGTGAGTGTGGTGGTGAGTGTGGTGGTGGTGAGTGTGGTGGTGGTGAGTGTGGTGGTGAGTGTGGTGGTGAGTGTGGTGGTGAGTGTGGTGGTGGTGGTGGTGAGTGTGGTGGTGGTGGTGGTGGTAGTGAGCATAGTGGTGGTGGTGGTGAGCGTGGTGGTGGTGGTGGTGGTGGTAGTGAGCATGGTGGTGGTGGTGGTGAGCGTGGTGGTGGTGGTGAGCGTGGTGGTGGTGATGAGCGTGGTGGTGAGTGTGGTGGTGGTGGTGGTGAGCGTGGTGGTGGTGGTGGTGGTGGTGAGCGTGGTGGTGGTGGTGAGTGTGGTGGTGGTGGTGGTGAGCGTGGTGGTGGTGGTGGTGGTGAGCGTGGTGGTGGTGGTGAGCGTGGTGGTGGTGGTGGTGAGTGTGGTGGTGGTGGTGGTGGTGGTGGTGAGCGTGGTGGTGGTGGTGGTGAGCGTTGTGGTGGTGGTGGTGGTGAGCGTGGTGGTGGTGATGAGCGTGGTGGTGAGTGTGGTGGTGGTGGTGGTGGTGGTGAGCGTGGTGGTGAGCGTGAGTGTGGTGGTGAGCGTGGTGGTGGTGGTGAGCGTGGTGGTGAGTGTGGTGGTGAGCGTGGTGGTGGTGGTGAGTGTGGTGGTGAGCGTGGTGGTGGTGGTGGTGGTGGTGGTGAGTGTGGTGGTGGTGGTGAGTGTGGTGGTGGTGGTGGTGGTGAGCGTGGTGGTGGTGGTGAGTGTGGTGGTGGTGGTGAGTGGCGGTGGTGAGCGTGGTGGTGAGTGTGGTGGTGGTGGTGAGTGTGGTGGTGGTGGTGGTGGTGAGCGTGGTGGTGGTGGTGAGTGTGGTGGTGGTGAGTGTGGTGGTGAGCGTGGTGGTGGTGGTGAGTGTGGTGGTGGTGGTGAGTGGCGGTGGTGAGCGTGGTGGTGAGTGTGGTGGTGGTGGTGAGTGTGGTGGTGGTGGTGAGTGGCGGTGGTGAGCGTGGTGGTGGTGGTGAGCGTGGTGGTGGTGGTGAGTGTGGTGGTGGTGGTGGTGGTGAGCGTGGTGGTGGTGGTGAGCGTGGTGGTGGTGAGTGTGGTGGTGAGCGTGGTGGTGGTGGTGAGTGTGGTGGTGGTGGTGAGTGGCGGTGGTGAGCGTGGTGGTGAGTGTGGTGGTGGTGGTGAGCGTGGTGGTGGTGAGTGTGGTGGTGGTGGTGGTGAGCGTGGTGGTGGTGAGCGTGGTGGTGGTGGTGGTGGTGGTGGTGAGTGTGGTGGTGGTGGTGAGTGTGGTGGTGGTGGTGGTGGTGAGCGTGGTGGTGGTGGTGAGCGTGGTGGTGGTGGTGGTGGTGAGCGTGGTGGTGGTGGTGGTTGTGAGCGTGGTGGTGGTGAGTGGCGGTGGTGAGCGTGGTGGTGAGTGTGGTGGTGGTGAGTGTGGTGGTGAGTGTGGTGGTGAGTGTGGTGGTGAGTGTGGTGGTGGTGGTGGTGAGTGGCGGTGGTGAGCGTGGTGGTGAGCGTGGTGGTGGTGGTGAGTGTGGTGGTGGTGGTAAGCGTGGTGGTGGTGAGCGTGGTGGTGGTGGTGAGCGTGGTGGTGGTGGTAAGCGTGGTGGTGGTGAGCGTGGTGGTGGTGGTGAGCGTGGTGGTGGTGAGCGTGGTGGTGGTGGTGGTGGTGAGTGTGGTGGTGGTGGTGAGTGTGGTGGTGGTGGTGGTGGTGAGCGTGGTGGTGGTGGTGAGCGTGGTGGTGGTGGTGGTGGTGAGCGTGGTGGTGGTGGTGGTTGTGAGCGTGGTGGTGGTGAGTGGCGGTGGTGAGCGTGGTGGTGAGTGTGGTGGTGAGTGTGGTGGTGGTGGTGAGTGTGGTGGTGGTGGTGAGTGTGGTGGTGAGCGTGGTGGTGAGTGTGGTGGTGGTGGTGAGCGTGGTGGTGGTGGTGAGTGTGGTGGTGGTGGTGAGTGGCGGTGGTGAGCGTGGTGGTGAGTGTGGTGGTGGTGGTGAGTGTGGTGGTGAGTGTGGTGGTGAGTGTGGTGGTGAGTGTGGTGGTGGTGGTGGTGAGTGGCGGTGGTGAGCGTGGTGGTGAGCGTGGTGGTGGTGGTGAGTGTGGTGGTGGTGGTGGTGATTGTAGTGGTGATGATTGTGGGGGTGGTGAGCAGCGGTGAGTGTGGTGGTGTGAGTGGATGGGTGAGTGGGTGGATGGGTGAGTGTGTGAGTGAGTGGGTGGGTGAGTGGGTGAGTGAGTGGGTGAGTGAGTGGGTGGGTGAGTGGGTGAGTGAGTGAGTGAGTAAGTGAGTGTGTTTGAGTGTGTGAGTGGGTGAGTGAGTGGGTGAGTGAGTGTGTGTGAGTGAGGGAGTGGGTGAGTGTGTGAGTGGGTGAGTGAGTGTGTGGGTGAGTGAGTGGGTGAGTAAGTGAGTGTGTGTGAGTGTGTGAGTGTGTGAGTGTGTGAGTGAGTGGGTGAGTGGGTGAGTGAGTGGGTGAGTGAGTGAGTGTGTGAGTGAGTGGGTGAGTGTGTGGGTGAGTGAGTGGGTGAGTGTGTGAGCGAGCGAGCGGATGAGTGAGCGAGCGAGCGGATGAGTGAGTGAGTGAGCGAGCGAGCGAGCGGATGAGTGAGTGAGCGAGCGAGCGGATGAGTGAGTGAGCGAGCGAGCGGATGAGTGAGTGAGCGAGCGAGCGGATGAGTGAGTGAGCGAGCGAGCGGATGAGTGAGTGAGCGAGCGAGCGGATGAGTGAGTGAGCGAGCGAGCGGATGAGTGAGTGAGCGAGCGAGCGGATGAGCGAGCGAGCGAGTTGGTGAGCGAGCGAGCGAGTTGGTGAGTGAGCGAGCGAGCGAGTTGGTGAGTGAGCGAGCGGATGAGTGAGTGAGCGAGCGAGTGGATGAGTGAGTGAGCGAGCGAGTGGATGAGTGAGTGAGCGAGCGAGCGGATGAGCGAGCGAGCGAGTTGGTGAGTGAGCGATGCGAGCGAGTTGGTGAGTGAGCGAGCGGATGAGTGAGTGAGCGAGCGAGTGGATGAGTGAGTGAGCGAGCGAGTGGATGAGTGAGTGAGCGAGTTGATGAGTGAGTGGGCGAACGAGTTGATGAGAGAGTGAGCGAGCAAGCGAGCGAGTGAGCGAGTGAGCGAGCGAGAGTGAGCGAGTGAGCGAGCGAGTGAGCGAGTGAGCGAGCGAGCGAGTTGGTGAGTGAGCGAGCGGATGAGTGAGTGAGCGAGCGAGTGGATGAGTGAGTGAGCGAGTTGATGAGTGAGTGGGCGAACGAGTTGATGAGAGAGTGAGCGAGCAAGCGAGCGATGTGAGCGAGTGAGCGAGCGAGTGAGCGAGTGAGCGAGCGAGGTGAGCGAGTGAGCGAGCGAGCGAGTTGGTGAGTGAGCGAAGCGAGCGAGTTGGTGAGTGAGCGAGCGGATGAGTGAGTGAGCGAGCGAGCGGATGAGTGAGTGAGCGAGTGGATGAGTGAGTGAGCGAGTTGATGAGTGAGTGGGCGAACGAGTTGATGAGAGAGTGAGCGAGCAAGCGAGCGAGTGAGCGAGCGAGCGAGCGAGTGAGCGAGTGAGCGAGCGAGTGAGCGAGTGGGCGAGCGAGCGAGTGGATGAGCGAGCGAGCGGATGAGCGAGTGAGCGAGCGAGTGGATGAGTGAGTGAGCGAGTGGATGAGTGAGTGAGCGAGCGGATGAGTGAGTGAGCGAGCGAGCGGATGAGCGAGCGAGCGAGTTGGTGAGTGAGCGAGCGAGTTGGTGAGTGAGCGAGCGGATGAGCGAGTGAGCGAGCGAGCGGATGAGTGAGTGAGCGAGTGGATGAGTGAGTGAGCGAGTTGATGAGTGAGTGGGCGAACGAGTTGATGAGTGAGTGAGCGTGGTGGTGGTGAGTGTGGTGGTGAGCGTGGTGGTGGTGGTGAGTGTGGTGGTGGTGGTGAGTGGCGGTGGTGAGCGTGGTGGTGAGTGTGGTGGTGGTGGTGAGCGTGGTGGTGGTGGTGAGCGTGGTGGTGGTGGTGAGCGTGGTGGTGGTGAGCGTGGTGGTGGTGGTGGTGGTGAGTGTGGTGGTGGTGGTGAGTGTGGTGGTGGTGGTGGTGGTGAGCGTGGTGGTGGTGGTGAGCGTGGTGGTGGTGGTGGTGGTGAGCGTGGTGGTGGTGGTGGTTGTGAGCGTGGTGGTGGTGAGTGGCGGTGGTGAGCGTGGTGGTGAGTGTGGTGGTGAGTGTGGTGGTGGTGGTGAGTGTGGTGGTGGTGGTGAGTGTGGTGGTGAGCGTGGTGGTGAGTGTGGTGGTGGTGGTGAGCGTGGTGGTGGTGGTGAGTGTGGTGGTGGTGGTGAGTGGCGGTGGTGAGCGTGGTGGTGAGTGTGGTGGTGGTGGTGAGTGTGGTGGTGAGTGTGGTGGTGAGTGTGGTGGTGAGTGTGGTGGTGGTGGTGGTGAGTGGCGGTGGTGAGCGTGGTGGTGAGCGTGGTGGTGGTGGTGAGTGTGGTGGTGGTGGTGGTGATTGTAGTGGTGATGATTGTGGGGGTGGTGAGCAGCGGTGAGTGTGGTGGTGTGAGTGGATGGGTGAGTGGGTGGATGGGTGAGTGTGTGAGTGAGTGGGTGGGTGAGTGGGTGAGTGAGTGGGTGAGTGAGTGGGTGGGTGAGTGGGTGAGTGAGTGAGTGAGTAAGTGAGTGTGTTTGAGTGTGTGAGTGGGTGAGTGAGTGGGTGAGTGAGTGTGTGTGAGTGAGGGAGTGGGTGAGTGTGTGAGTGGGTGAGTGAGTGTGTGGGTGAGTGAGTGGGTGAGTAAGTGAGTGTGTGTGAGTGTGTGAGTGTGTGAGTGTGTGAGTGAGTGGGTGAGTGGGTGAGTGAGTGGGTGAGTGAGTGAGTGTGTGAGTGAGTGGGTGAGTGTGTGGGTGAGTGAGTGGGTGAGTGTGTGAGCGAGCGAGCGGATGAGTGAGCGAGCGAGCGGATGAGTGAGTGAGTGAGCGAGCGAGCGAGCGGATGAGTGAGCGAGCGAGCGGATGAGTGAGCGAGCGAGCGGATGAGTGAGTGAGCGAGCGAGCGGATGAGTGAGTGAGCGAGCGAGCGGATGAGTGAGTGAGCGAGCGAGCGGATGAGTGAGTGAGCGAGCGAGCGGATGAGCGAGCGAGCGAGTTGGTGAGCGAGCGAGCGAGCGAGTTGGTGAGCGAGCGAGCGAGCGAGTTGGTGAGTGAGCGAGCGAGCGAGTTGGTGAGTGAGCGAGCGGATGAGTGAGTGAGCGAGCGAGTGGATGAGTGAGTGAGCGAGTTGATGAGTGAGTGGGCGAACGAGTTGATGAGAGAGTGAGCGAGCAAGCGAGCGAAGTGAGCGAGTGAGCGAGCGAGTGAGCGAGTGGGCGAGCGAGCGAGTGGATGAGCGAGTGGGCGAGTGGGCGAGCGAGCGAGCGAGTGAGCGAAGTGGGCGAGCGAGTGGATGAGCGAGTGAGCGAGCGAGCGTGTCACCCCTGCCCGTAGCCGTGGCGACCACTGTCCCCATCCCGGAGCCCAACCTGGAGCTGCTGCTCACCATCTGCGGTGGAGTTGTCATCCTCGTGCTGCTCACGCTGCTCACGCTGCTGCTTTGTGCGCGCAACAAATGGGGAATGCGCCACGCTTGGAGACACGTCTGGTGCACAGGTACGGTGGGGTGCACGGCGGCCGTGTGGGTGGGTGGGTGTGTGGGTGGGTGTGTGGGTGGGTGGGGTGCACGGCGGCCGTGTGGGTGGGTGGGTGGGTGGGTGTGGGTGGGTGGGTGGGTGGGGTGCACGGTGGCCGTGTGGGTGGGTGGGTATGTGGGTGGGTGGGTGGGTGGGTGGGTATGTGGGTGGGTGGGTGGGGTGCACGACGGCCGTGTGGGTGGGTGGGGTGCACGACGGCCGTGTGGGTGGGTGGGTGTGTGGGTGGGTGGGGTGCACGGTGGCCGTGTGGGTGGGTGGGGTGCACGACGGCCGTGTGGGTGGGTGGGGTGCACGACGGCCGTGTGGGTGGGTGGGTGTGTGGGTGGGTGGGGTGCACGACGGCCGTGTGGGTGGGTGGGGTGCACGACGGCCGTGTGGGTGGGTGGGGTGCACGACGGCCGTGTGGGTGGGTGGGGTGCACGACGGCCGTGTGGGTGGGTGGGTGTGTGGGTGGGTGGGGTGCACGACGGCCGTGTGGGTGGGTGGGTGTGTGGGTGGGTGGGGTGCACGGCGGCCGTGTGGGTGGGTGGGTGTGTGGGTGGGTGGGGTGCACGACGGCCGTGTGGGTGGGTGGGTGTGTGGGTGGGTGGGGTGCACGACGGCCGTGTGGGTGGGTGGGTGTGTGGGTGGGTGGGGTGCACGACGGCCGTGTGGGTGGGTGGGTGTGTGGGTGGGTGGGGTGCACGGCGGCCGTGTGGGTGGGTGGGTGTGTGGGTGGGTGGGGTGCACGACGGCCGTGTGGGTGGGTGGGTGTGTGGGTGGGTGGGGTGCACGACGGCCGTGTGGGTGGGTGGGTGTGTGGGTGGGTGGGGTGCACGGCGGCCGTGTGGGTGGGTGGGTGTGTGGGTGGGTGGGGTGCACGGCGGCCGTGTGGGTGGGTGGGTGTGTGGGTGGGTGGGGTGCACGACGGCCGTGTGGGTGGGTGGGTGTGTGGGTGGGTGGGGTGCACGACGGCCGTGTGGGTGGATGGGTGTGTGGGTGGGTGGGGTGCACGACGGCCGTGTGGGTGGGTGGGTGTGTGGGTGGGTGGGGTGCACGGCGGCCGTGTGGGTGGGTGGGTGTGTGGGTGGGTGGGGTGCACGACGGCCGTGTGGGTGGGTGGGTGTGTGGGTGGGTGGGGTGCACGACGGCCGTGTGGGTGGGTGGGTGTGTGGGTGGGTGGGGTGCACGACGGCCGTGTGGGTGGGTGGGTGTGTGGGTGGGTGGGGTGCACGGCGGCCGTGTGGGTGGGTGGGTGTGTGGGTGGGTGGGGTGCACGACGGCCGTGTGGGTGGGTGGGTGTGTGGGTGGGTGGGGTGCACGACGGCCGTGTGGGTGGGTGGGTGTGTGGGTGGGTGGGGTGCACGGCGGCCGTGTGGGTGGGTGGGTGTGTGGGTGGGTGGGGTGCACGGCGGCCGTGTGGGTGGGTGGGTGTGTGGGTGGGTGGGGTGCACGACGGCCGTGTGGGTGGGTGGGTGTGTGGGTGGGTGGGGTGCACGACGGCCGTGTGGGTGGGTGGGTGTGTGGGTGGGTGGGGTGCACGGCGGCCGTGTGGGTGGGTGGGTGTGTGGGTGGGTGGGGTGCACGGCGGCCGTGTGGGTGGGTGGGTGTGTGGGTGGGTGGGGTGCACGGCGGCCGTGTGGGTGGGTGGGTGTGTGGGTGGGTGGGGTGCACGACGGCCGTGTGGGTGGGTGGGTGTGTGGGTGGGTGGGGTGCACGACGGCCGTGTGGGTGGGTGGGTGTGTGGGTGGGTGGGGTGCACGACGGCCGTGTGGGTGGGTGTGTGGGTGGGTGGGGTGCACGACGGCCGTGTGGGTGGGTGGGTGTGTGGGTGTGTGGGGTGCACGGCGGCCGTGTGGGTGGGTGGGTGGGTGGGTGTGTGGGTGGGTGGGGTGCACGACGGCCGTGTGGGTGGGTGGGTGTGTGGGTGGGTGGGGTGCACGGCGGCCGTGTGGGTGGGTGGGTGTGTGGGTGGGTGTGGGTGGGTGGGGTTCACAATGGCCGTGTGGGTGGGTGGGGTTCACAGTGGCCGTGTGGGTGGGTGTGTGGGTGGGTGTGGGTGGGTGGGTGTGGGTGGGTGTGGGTGGGTGTGGGTGGGTGGGTGGGTGTGGGTGGGTGTGGGTGGGTGGGTGGGTGTGTGGGTGGGTGTGTGGGTGGGTGTGTGGGTGTGTGGGTGGGTGTGTGTGTGTGTGTCTGTGTGTGTCTGTGTGTGTCTGTGTGTGTCTCACTGTGTGTCTCACTGTGTGTCTGTGTGTGTCTGTGTGTCTGTGTGTGTCTCACTGTGTGTCTGTGTGTGTGCAGACAATGCAGGTGGCTGTGACCGTGAATCCTACACCTCTCAGTCACCTAGCAACGTCTCCCTCCTCCACAACGGTAACACAGACACAGATACAGACAGACACACACACACAGACACACACTCACAGATACAGACAGACACACACACACAGACACACACACACACACACAGACGCACACACACAGACACACACACACAGACACACAGAGACACACGTGCACACACAGACACACACACACAGACACACACACACAGACACACACACACAGACACACACACACAGATACACACAGACACACACGTGCACACACAGACACACACACACAGACACACACACACAGACACACACACACAGACGCACACACACAGACGCACACACACAGACACACACACACAGACGCACACACACAACAACAACAACAACCGCCATTCGCCACTAAGTGGCGGTGACGTCACCACGACGCTTGTGCCAGGCCATGTGCACCTTGAGGCCACGTGAAGTGTCGAACGCCCGCTGGCAGGAGGTCACGGGGCAGACCCAGGTGCCACGGGTCGACTGACCGAGATGACCGAGATGACTGGCTGATGCACCACCTGTGCCCCCTACTGTGCCAACTTGCTGTGCTTTAGCCACCCGGCGCTCCGCTCGTTGTTGTGAGCGTCGCTCCTCCGCCCTCCGTTGTTGTTGGAGGGCGACTGCCTCCAACTGCCCAGTAGCGTCCTTCACGAGCCTCCTCCACTGAGGCCGATCTTGACACCGCTGGTACCAGTCATCGGCAAGTCCACTCAGCTCCACGTCCTCCTGTACCACATCACTCCATCTCTTCTCTAGCCCGTGCCGCGCCCGTTTAGCCCCCTCGATCCGGCCGAACAAAAGCTGTTTAGGCATGCGGTGGCTGGGCATGCGGGCTACATGACCCAGCCAACGCAGCCTTGCCTGCCGGAGGAGCTCACTGATGGGACTTTGCCCAGATCTTTCAAGGACTTGTGAGCTCCTCACACAATCCAGCCTGGTCAAACCCAGGATGGATCGTAGGCAGGCCAGCCTAAATGTTTCCAACCGGCGAAGATGCTCCACTAGGGGGGTCCACGTTTCGCAAGCGTAGAGAAGGGAGGGAATGACCGTGGCCGAGAAGACCTGAAGCTTCGTGCGGAGCGACAGACCAGGTAGCTTCCACACAGCGTTACGCAACCGATGAAAAGATATTGCCGCTCGACTGATTCGGAGTGAGACCTCTGCTGATAAACTGGAGCTGGTCATGAGCACACTGCCCAGGTATGGGAAACTCTCTACTCTCTCCACAACTGCCCCATCACCGATTGGGAGTTGTGGGGGCGGAGTGCCCGATGGTACAAAATACCCAGGCAGGTGCTTAGTTTTGGTGGGGCTGATGGTAAGGCCCCACCTCTTAGTGGCACACTCCAGCCTCAGCAGCAGCGTCTCCAACTCCTCTTCTGAATGAGCAGCTATTACCAAATCATCGGCATACATAACGTGGTTGACCAATAGGGAGCCATCCCTTGATCGCACCCGGGCGTCGATCAGCCTCCCATTATATCTGTACCAAATGGTAATTCCCCCGGTACAGCTATTGAAGGCTTCACGAACTACGCAGTCGAAATAGATGTTAAATAATGTGGGAGCCAGAGGACATCCCTGTCGCACCCCAAGGTGTACAGGGAAAGGCTCCGACTCCCGGCCACGTAGTTTTACCCGGGCCCGCTCACCATCATGAAGGTCCTTAATGATCGTGAGCAGAGGGTCAGGGACTCCGAAAGCACGAAGAACAACCCAGAGCCCAGTCCTACTGATGGTATCATAGGCCTTGACCAGGTCAATAAAGCAGAGATGTAGGTCTTTTTGGAATTCCCTACACCTCTGCTGTAGCAGACGGACAGAAAATATGGCATCTGTGCAGGACCGCCCTTTCCTGAAACCACATTGGGGCTCCGCAAGCCTCTCCTCAGCATGCCTAGCAAGGCGATGTTGAATAATCCTTGCCAGGACCTTACCCGGCACACTGAGGAGTGAGATGCCCCTGTAGTTGTTACAGTCTGTGCGGTCCCCCTTCTTAAAGAGGGGGACCACCAGGGCATCCTTCCAGTCCTGCGGAACCCGTCCAGTGGTCCAGACTGTTGTTATGATGTCATATAGGGCAGTCTGTGCACAAACGCCACCCTCCCTCAGCATTTCGCCTGGGAGATCATCTCTGCCCGGTGCCTTCCCTGGTCTCAGACTCCGGATCGCCCTCAGTACTTCCTCAACAGCCGGTACCTCAGCCAGCCACTCACAGGGGGTGACCTCTTCCAATATTTGAGGCACCGCAGCCTCAGCAGGGTTATCCCCACTTTGTGCCATGATGTTTTCCTGGCTGAGAGATTTTCCCTCCCCCAGGACCTCACAGAAATGCTCAGCAAATCTGCAAACCTGTTCCTGGGGGTCGGAGATTGGATTACCGTTTTTTCCTCTAATGATGGTAATAGGTGTGGCGCTGCAGGTTACTTTTTTGATGGAGTTAAATAGTGATTTGTGATCGCGGGCCACTGAGGCAGACTCCATCTCCTCAGCAACCCGCGACCACCACCCATCCTTACAGCGCCTTACGGCTCTCCGAACCTCCGAGCGAAGGCTGCGGTAAACCTCCTCATTCTCTGACGTGGGATGCTGTAGGCGATGAGAGTGGGCCTGTCGCTTTTTCTCAATTAACCTGAACACCTCCTCCGTCAGCCAGGGTTCCCGGGGAGGTCTGGACCGCGTACCCAAAGCAGCCATTGCAGCTGCATGAGTCACAGTCTTAAACCTCGCCCATTTACCCTCGACATCAGGTGGAGTGGGGGACGATGCCAACCCCAGCTGCAAGCGATGATGAAATTCTCGCTTGCAACTTTCATCAGCTAACTTAGACCAGGCCACTTTTGGTTGGAATGGGATCCTGGGTGTACACCCACCACCGGAGTGGAAGAATGGCAGGCGCATCTTACAGATGACTAGTCGATGGTCAGAGGGCAGATCAGCTCCACGGTAGGTCCTGGTGTCAAGGACATGGGCTCGCATCCGCTGGTCCGTCACTACGTAGTCCAGCAGATGTTCTTGCTTGGACCCGGCATGCATCCATGATGTTGTGTGGATGCGCCGATGCCGGAAGAGCGTGTTGGTAATTACAAGCCCATGGGCTGCACAGAAATCTAGCAGCCTCCTACCGTTATTATTGAGCTGATCTGGCCCATGCCTTCCAATCACTCCAGACCAGGTGCCAGCATCATGACCAACTCGGGCATTGAAGTCACCCAACAAGATGACTCTGTCCCGAGTGGCCACTTTAGCCAGCACCTGTGACAGTAGGTCATAGAAAGCGTCTGACTCATCGGCTTTGCCTGCATCCCTCCACGGATGTTCGTCTTCGGTGGGGGCGTAAGTAACCACGACCACCACTCCTCGCCTCTGGTTGATGGGAAGGCGAGCCCAAAGTATCCTGGGGCTTACAGCTTCCCACACCTCACCGCCACGCTCCCACGCCCCCTTCATTCTTTTGTTCAGAAGAAGAGCCACTCCCTGTTGTTTGGCAGTCTCCTGCCCCGAGTAGAGGACTGTCCACCCCTCATGGTGGCAGGAGCCAGAACCGGTCCACCGGACCTCCTGAATGCCACAGAGATCCAGGCGGTACCGGTCCAGCTCCCGACAGAGGAGTGGCAGCCTCTCCTCCGCAGTGAGCGTTCGAAACATTCCACGTGGCCATCCGCAATGGTTTTTCGTTGTTACTGGAGGAGCCCCGAGGGTTAAAATTCAATCTCCTGGCTCCGCCAAATGGGGTTTGGCCAGGAGACGTCATAAAAGCCTGACCCCCCGGGGCCTCCGGCACAAGCTTATTAATTACAGGTTTATGTTTAAATCGTAGTTTAGTGGTGGTTAATTGAAGGTGGAGGGGTTACCAGCCCCTCGCACCCGTCCAGAGCCCCCGTTTAGCCACTGTGGTGGTCACAGACGCCATGAGGGGAGAGGCCAATGGGCATTGGCCCTCCCCCCACAGCACTGCCCACGACAGTGTTGCCCGTCCGGCACCGCGAGGAGGTAGGAGGTTGTTTTGCCGGACACACAGACACACACACACAGACACACACACACACAGACGCACACACACAGACGCACACACACACAGACGCACACACACAGACGCACACACACAGACGCACACACACAGACGCACACACACAGACGCACACACACAGACACACACACACACAGACGCACACACACAGACGCACACACACAGACACACACACACACAGACGCACACACACAGACGCACACACACAGACGCACACACACAGACACACACACACACAGACGCACACACACAGACGCACACACACAGACACACACACACACAGACACACACAGACACACACACACACACAGACGCACACACACAGATACACACAGACACACACGTGCACAGACACAGACAGACACACACACACAGACACACACACACAGATACACACAGACACACACGTGCACAGACACAGACAGACACACACACACAGACGCACACACACAGATACACACAGACACACACGTGCACAGACACACACAGACACACACGTGCACAGATACACACAGACACACACAGACGCACACACACAGATACACACAGACGCACACACACAGACACACACAGACACACACGTGCACAGATACACACAGACACACACGTGCACAGATACACACAGACACACACGTGCACAGACACACACACGAGTATATACACACACACAGACAGACACACGCACAGACACACACACACAGACACACACACACAGACACACGCACAGACACACACGCACACACAGACACACACACACACAGACACACACAGACACACACGCACGCACAGACACACACACACACAGACGCACACACACAGATACACACAGACACACACGTGCACAGACACAGACAGACACACACGCACAGACACGCACGCATAGACAGACACACGCACGGACACACACACGGCAAAGGCATATGGGCACACGCGTGTGTGTCTGTGTGTGTGTGTGTGTGTGTCTGTGTGTGTGTGTGTCTGTGTGTGTGTGTCTGTGTGTGTGTGTGTCTGTGCGTGCGTGTGTGTCTGTGTGTGTCTGTGTGTGTGTGTGTCTGTGTGTGCGTGTGTGTCTGTGCGTGTGTCTGTGTGTGTGTGTCTGTGTGTGTGTGTCTGTGCGTGTGTCTGTCTGTGTGTGTGTATATACTCGTGTGTGTGTGTGTGTATATTTCCGTGTGTAAACCCGTGCGTGTGCGTGTCTAAACCCCCGTGCGCGCGCGTGTCTCTGTACCTGCCCCTCCGAACCCCGCCCCTCCAATCAGTGACCAGCTCATCACCAACTTCCGCTCCCTCCTCACCCCCCCCCCACCTCGCCCCCCCACGACCCCCTCTCGACCGCGCGGCCACCTTCTACGGCATCGCCTCGGCCGTGCCGCACGCTCGCTGGCGCGAGCTCGTCCGTCGCCTGGGCCTCCCGGAAGCCGACGCGGACGAGGCAGAAGCTACGCACCTCCACTCTGCGCGCGACGCCAAATTCGCAATGATGCAGGCCCTAGCTCAGCGCAAGACCTCCTGGGGGGACCGCCGCGGGCCAAGGCCGACCGGCACCGGCTACGACGCCGGATACTACGACGCCGGCGAGGAAGAGGAAGAAGATTCGGGCGAAGTTGGACAAACGTTGGCGCAGGAGTGCCTGGACGAGGTGACGGTGGAACTCGATCGCATGGGGCTGCGGGAGGCCGCCGAAGGCCTCGGGCGTGAGGCCGCGCAGTGGCGGCGCAAGCGGCGGTAGCGGGCGGCGTGGCGAGGGCGACCGCGGGCGATGGAAGGCCCCGGGAGAGGGGGGGCCGCGTGTTTTTTTTGAAAAAGTTTTTTTTTTTGAAAAAGTTTTTTTTTTTTGAAAGTTTTTTTTTTTTGAAAAAAAAAATTTGTAAGTTTTTTTTTTGAAAAAGTTTTTTTTTTTTAAGTTTTTTTTTTTTTGCAAAAGTTTTTTTTTTTGAAAAAGTTTTTTTTTTTAAAGTTTTTTTTTTTGCAAAAGTTTTTTTTTTTGCAAAAGTTTTTTTTTTTGCAAAAAGTTTTTTTTTTTGAAAAAGTTTTTTTATTTGAAAGTTTTTTTTTTTAAAGTTTTTTTTTTTGCAAAAAGTTTTTTTTTTTAAAGTTTTTTTTTTTGCAAAAAGTTTTTTTTTTTTGAAAAAGTTTTTTTTCTGAAAATTTTTTTTTTTAAGTTTTTTTTTTCAATTTTTTTGAAAAATAACTTTTTTTCAATGTTTTTTTTTTTTATTGGAGATGCGTTCATTGACGGTTATCAGAGTTACGGGGTGGTGGACGGGGGGGGGCAGGTAATGATCGGGGGGGGAGGGGGGGGTGAACCCCTTTCTTACTGGCCACCAGTACAAGGACACCATTGGTACCTGATTTGGCAGTAAAAAAATATGATAATTGTTTTTTTTTACCCTTTTATCTGGCAACAAAACTGACAGCCTTTTTTTTTTTACGAGGAGTCGTGTTTGCATTGACCACAATACCTGCGGTCGTAATGCAAGTTGATTGGTCCACACCCGAGACAGCTTTCCTTAGAGCCTAGTCTCACATGGTCCTTGAAGTTGATTGGTCCACACCCGAGACAGCTTTCCTTAGAGCCTAGTCTCACATGGTCCTTGAAGTTGATTGGTCCACACCCGAGACAGCTTTCCTTAGAGCCTAGTCTCACATGGTCCTTGAAGTTGATTGGTCCACACCCGAGACAGCTTTCCTTAGAGCCTAGTCTCACATGGTCCTTGAAGTTGATTGGTCCACACCCGAGACAGCTTTCCTTAGAGCCTAGTCTCACATGGTCCTTGAAGTTGATTGGTCCACACCCGAGACAGCTTTCCTTAGAGCCTAGTCTCACATGGTCCTTGAAGTTGATTGGTCCACACCCGAGACAGCTTCCCTTAGAGCCTAGTCTCACATGGTCCTTGAAGTTGATTGGTCCACACCCGAGACAGCTTTCCTTAGAGCCTAGTCTCACATGGTCCTTGAAGTTGATTGGTCCACACCCGAGACAGCTTTCCTTAGAGCCTAGTCTCACATGGTCCTTGAAGTTGATTGGTCCACACCCGAGACAGCTTTCATTAGAGCCTAGTCTCACATGGTGTTGGACCAGATGACGCCAAAAGGCTGCTTCAAGGACCATGTGAGACTAGGCTCTAAGGAAAGCTGTCTCGGGTGTGGACCAATCAACTTCAAGGACCATGTGAGACTAGGCTCTAAGGAAAGCTGTCTCGGGTGTGGACCAATCAACTTCAAGGACAGTGCATACATTATCAGAGTTGTGTTTTTTGTTTGCATTATGACTGCAGGTATTGTGGTCTATGCAAACATGACTCCTTGTAAAAGAGGTGTCAGTTTTGCCAAATAAAAGGGTAAAAAACAATGATCATATTTTGCTACTGCCAAATGAGGTACCAATGGTGTAAATGCTTGACCCCGAGCTCTCATACTCTGGTGGTGCGCTGTCTTTGAGTTGTGCGCCTTTTGGCGTCATCTGGTCCAACACCATGTGAGACTAGGCTCTAAGGAAACCTGTCTCGGGTGTGGACCAATCAACTTCAAGGACAGTGCACATACATTATCAGAGTTGTGTGTTTTGTTTGCATTATGACTGCAGGTATTGTGGTCTATGCAAACATGACTCCTTGTAAAAAAGGTGTCAGTTTTGTTGCCAGATAGAAGGTAAAAAACCAATTACACTGGTCAACAACAAAAAAAAAATCTGGCCTGGACTTTTGCAGCTGTTCTAGACTAATGTCAGGGTGCCGATTCCAAATCTGATCTCAGATTTGCTCTATCACATCTCGTTTTTATGCTATCGGCATACCCCATTTTCATTGATTTTACACAAGTTGTTGCGAGTCAGTGACTGCTTTTGTGCTCAAACACGGCGCTGTGCATTTTTAGGATGGTGCGTTTATAATATCATTTTACGTAGATATCCACATTCATTTAATCATTTTTCTTCCGCGGTTTTTATCGAAAATGCAATATTTTATATCTCAAAAAACCTGACGTGATAGACAAAAACTGATGCCAGATTTGCCTTAAAAACCGTTGGAATACCTTATGCCAGAAAAAGTGTGTTGACCGGCGATACCAGCACAAGCGGAAATTCACGTATCGGGGCATTTGTAGTAGCTCTGGGGTGAGCCGCTACAACACTGCGACGCGGTCTCTTGACGGTTATCGAATCGGTTCATGGACGATGTCACTGTCGGGGCATTTGTGACGTCTGCGATTTTTGGGGTCTTCCACGGTTCTCTGGCAAACGCTGCGTGGATATCAGAGGTGTGGACTCGAGTCATGTGACTTGGACTCGAGTCATGAATTTGATGACTTGCGACTCGACTTGGACTTGCATAACAATGACTTTGTCCCACCTATGAGATGTGGACTTGAGTCATGTGACTTGGACTCGAGTCAGACTCGAGTCATGAATTTGATGACTTGCGACTCGACTTGGACTTGCATAACAATGACTTTGTCCCACCTATGAGATGTGGACTCGAGTCATGTGACTTGGACTCGAGTCAGACTCGAGTCATGAATTTGATGACTTGCGACTCGACTTGGACTTGCATAACAATGACTTTGTCCCACCTATGAGATGTGGACTCGAGTCATGTGACTTGGACTCGAGTCAGACTCGAGTCATGAATTTGATGACTTGCGACTCGACTTGGACTTGCATAACAATGACTTTGTCCCACCTATGAGATGTGGACTCGAGTCATGTGACTTGGACTCGAGTCATGAATTTGATGACTTGCGACTCGACTTGGACTTGCATAACAATGACTTTGTCCCACCTATGAGATGTGGACTCGAGTCATGTGACTTGGACTCGAGTCAGACTCGAGTCATGAATTTGATGACTTGCGACTCGACTTGGACTTGCATAACAATGACTTTGTCCCACCTATGAGATGTGGACTCGAGTCATGTGACTTGGACTCGAGTCAGACTCGAGTCATGAATTTGATGACTTGCGACTCGACTTGGACTTGCATAACAATGACTTTGTCCCACCTATGAGATGTGGACTCGAGTCATGTGACTTGGACTCGAGTCATGAATTTGATGACTTGCGACTCGACTTGGACTTGCATAACAATGACTTTGTCCCACCTATGAGATGTGGACTCGAGTCATGTGACTTGGACTCGAGTCAGACTCGAGTCATGAATTTGATGACTTGCGACTCGACTTGGACTTGCATAACAATGACTTTGTCCCACCTCTGGTGGATATACTCTGTGCTTACATTGGGGAAACGAAACGGCATGTCTCGGACCGCGTCCGTGAACACAAGGTAAGATCTGAAACACGGTAAGACCAATACATCGGCCGTTGACGATCCTTGTTTTAACGCTGTGTGGCTCACACGAGATTGATTTCTCCAAGACTCTGTAAGAGATTTGTTCATGAAGCCATCCAGATGTATCAACACAGACAGTACAACTTCAATTTCGATTTGAAGCTTTCGTGACTGCAGGGATTCATCTTCTTGGTTCTTTCGGTAAAGCCATCACGTAGATGGGAAATAATAAAATAATAAAAATAAAACATAATAAAATACAATTCTCACGACGTTTCGGCCACAACGCAAGCAGCCGTCCTCAGGTGAAGAACAGGTCTGTCGGAAAGACAGCGTCATTCACATCATCATCATCAACATCATCATCATTAACATCATCATCAACATCATCATTAACATCAACATCATCAAACATCATCAACATCATCGTCATAAAACATCATCATCTACATCATCAACATCATCATCTTTTTTTTTTCTATTTAAAGCTTTCGTGACTGCAGGGATTCATCTTCTTGGTTCTTTCGGTAAAGTCATCGCGTAGAATGTAAATAATAAAATAATAAAAATAAAACATAATACAGGTCTGTCGAGAAGGCAGAGTCTGAAATTCAGACTCTGCCTTCTCGACAGACCTGTTCTCCACCTGAGGACGGCTGCTTGCGTTGTGGCCGAAACGTCGTGAGAATTGTATTTGATTATGTTCTATTTTTATTATTTTATTATTTCCCTTCTACGTGACTTTACCGAAAGAACCAAGAAGAAGCACAACTTCAACCGAGACGATGCATCAGGCACTGTCGGGCCATTTGTGGCTTGTCCCGTTCTCTGGCGAACGCTTGCGTGGACATATTCTGTCGGGTAGAAAAAAAGTCGTATTTTAAAAAAACGCTTTCTTACAAACACGCTTTTATTAAATGCGCCGGTGAGGGCAGTAACTCCATGGCAGAGGTCGCAATCGGGTACCCGGTACCCGTACCCTGCCCGATACCCGGCTACCCGTACCCGGTCGGGTACGGGTAGCCGTTTGCGACCCTGGTGCGGCCGGGTACGGGTACGGGTAGGCCGTGAGTCACCGGTGAGTCGCCGTTTGTCACTCATTTCCCAACGTCTTGTCTCTTCTCACGATTCAAGTTCCTAGAATCAACCCACCCGCGCCTGCAACATGGCTTCATCCCAGAGGTCGCAATCGGGTACCCGATACCCGTACCCTACCCGATACCCGGCTACCCGTACCCGGTCGGGTACGGGTAGCCGGGTAGGCCGTGAGTCACTGGTGAGTCGCCGTTTGTCACTCATTTCGGGTAGGGAACGGGTACCCCCCCCCCACTGACACTGCCAGTGCACACAGAGACCCATAGAGACCCAGAGGTCACGGGACAGACCCAGCAAGTGCCATGGGTTGACTGCTGTGCCAGGCTAGGTGCAGGAGGAGGGGGTCACGGGACAGACCCTGCAGGTGCCATGGGTTGACTGCTGTGCCAGGCTAGGTGCAGGAGGAGGAGGTCGCGGGACAGACCCTGCAGGTGCCATGGGTTGACTGCTGTGCCAGGCTAGGTGCAGGAGGAGGTGGTCACGTGACAGACCCTGTAGGTGCCACGGGTTGACTGCTGTGCCAGGCTAGGTGCAGTAGGAGGCCACGGGACAGACCCAGCAGGTGCCATGGGTCGACTGACTGAGATGACTGGCTGATGCACCACCTGTGCCCCCTACTGTGCCAACTTGCTGTGCTTTATCCACCCGGCGCTCCGGTCGTTGTTGTGAGCGTCGCTCCTCCGCCCTCCGTTGTTGCTGGAAGGGCGACTGCCTCCGACTGCCCAGCAGCAGCAGCAACCTTCACAAATCTACTACACACAGACACAACAACAACAACAACCGCCATTCGCCACTAAGTGGCGGTGACGTCACCACGACGCTTGTGCCAGGCCATGTGCACCTTGAGGCTACCACGTGAAGTGTCGAACGCCCGCTGGCAGGAGGTCACGGGGCAGACCCAGCAGGTGCCACGGGTCGACTGACCGAGATGACCGAGATGACTGGCTGATGCACCACCTGTGCCCCCTACTGTGCCATCTGTGCCAACACACAGATACGAGACTCACTAATTCAGGGACTCCGCGATTTGCGAACGAGTTAGGTTACACGGGGTCTGTTCGTAAGTCGATTTCGATTCCAAACGTGTGGCATGGCGTGTACACTAAGACACGGGGAACGGCTTTAAAACGTTGTATCGTCTCCTGCAGGTGTAGATGCCACTGGTTCTTCACGTTCTGCAGATGTAGATGCCACTGGTTCTTCACGTTCTGCAGATGTAGATGCCACTGGTTCTTCACGTTCTGCAGATGTAGATGCCACTGGTTCTTCACGTTCTGCAGATGCCACTGGTTCTGCAGATGTAGATGCCACTGGTTCTTCACGTTCTGCAGATGTAGATGCCACTGGTTCTTCACGTTCTGTAGATGTAGATGCCACTGGTTCTTCATGTTCTGCAGATGTAGATGCCACTGGTTCTGCAGATGTAGATGCCACTGGTTCTTAACGTTCTGTCGATGTAGATGCCACTGGTTCTTCATGTTCTGCAGATGTAGATGCCACTGGTTCTTCACGTTCTGTCGATGTAGATGCCACTGGTTCTTCACGTTCTGCAGATGTAGATGCCACTGGTTCTTCATGTTCTGTAGATGCCACTGGTTCTTCACGTTCTGTCGATGTAGATGCCACTGGTTCTTCACGTTCTGCAGATGTAGATGCCACTGGTTCTTCATGTTCTGTAGATGCCACTGGTTCTTCACGTTCTGCAGATGTAGATGCCACTGGTTCTTCATGTTCTGTAGATGCCACTGGTTCTTCACGTTCTGTCGATGTAGATGCCACTGGTTCTTCACGTTCTGTAGATGCCACTGGTTCTTCATGTTCTGTCGATGTAGATGCCACTGGTTCTTCACGTTCTGTAGATGCCACTGGTTCTTCACGTTCTGCAGATGTAGATGCCACTGGTTCTTCACGTTCTGTCGATGTAGATGCCACTGGTTCTTCACGTTCTGCAGATGTAGATGCCACTGGTTCTTCACGTTCTGCAGATGTAGATGCCACTGGTTCTTCACGTTCTGCTGATGTAGATGCCACTGGTTCTTCACGTTCTGCAGATGTAGATGCCACTGGTTCTTCACGTTCTGCAGATGTAGATGCCACTGGTTCTTCACGTTCTGCAGATGTAGATGCCACTGGTTCTTCACGTTCTGCAGATGTAGATGCCACTGGTTCTTCACGTTCTGCAGATGTAGATGCCACTGGTTCTTCGCGTTCTGCAGATGTAGATGCCACTGGTTCTTCACGTTCTGCAGATGTAGATGCCACTGGTTCTTCATGTTCTGCAGATGCCACTGGTTCTTCACGTTCTGTCGATGTAGATGCCACTGGTTCTTCGCGTTCTGCAGATGTAGATGCCACTGGTTCTTCGCGTTCTGCAGATGTAGATGCCACTGGTTCTTCGCGTTCTGCAGATGTAGATGCCACTGGTTCTTCGCGTTCTGCAGATGTAGATGCCACTGGTTCTTCGCGTTCTGCAGATGTAGATGCCACTGGTTCTTCGCGTTCTGCAGATGTAGATGCCACTGGTTCTTCGCGTTCTGCAGATGTAGATGCCACTGGTTCTTCGCGTTCTGCAGATGTAGATGCCACTGGTTCTTCACGTTCTGCAGATGTAGATGCCACTGGTTCTTCACGTTCTGTAGATGTAGATGCCACTGGTTCTTCACGTTCTGCAGATGTAGATGCCACTGGTTCTTCACGTTCTGCAGATGTAGATGCTACTGGTTCTTCACGTTCTGTAGATGTAGATGCCACTGGTTCTTCACGTTCTGCAGATGCCACTGGTTCTTCACGTTCTGCAGATGTAGATGCCACTGGTTCTTCACGTTCTGCAGATGTAGATGCCACTGGTTCTTCACGTTCTGCAGATGTAGATGTCACTGGTTCTTCACGTTCTGCAGATGTAGATGCCACTGGTTCTTCATGTTCTGCAGATGCCACTGGTTCTTCACGTTCTGTCGATGTAGATGCCACTGGTTCTTCACGTTCTGCAGATGTAGATGCCACTGGTTCTTCACGTTCTGCAGATGTAGATGCCACTGGTTCTTCACGTTCTGTCGATGTAGATGCCACTGGTTCTTCACGTTCTGTAGATGTAGATGCCACTGGTTCTTCACGTTCTGCAGATGTAGATGCCACTGGTTCTTCACGTTCTGCAGATGTAGATGCCACTGGTTCTTCATGTTCTGCAGATGCCACTGGTTCTTCATGTTCTGTCGATGTAGATGCCACTGGTTCTTCACGTTCTGCAGATGTAGATGCCACTGGTTCTTCACGTTCTGCAGATGTAGATGCCACTGGTTCTTCACGTTCTGCAGATGTAGATGCCACTGGTTCTTCACGTTCTGCAGATGTAGATGCCACTGGTTCTTCGCGTTCTGCAGATGTAGATGCCACTGGTTCTTCGCGTTCTGCAGATGTAGATGCCACTGGTTCTTCACGTTCTGCAGATGTAGATGCCACTGGTTCTTCACGTTCTACAGATGTAGATGCCACTGGTTCTTCACGTTCTGTAGATGGATGTAGATGCCGCTGGTTCTTCACGTTCTGTCGATGTAGATGCCACTGGTTCTTCACGTTCTGCAGATGTAGATGACACTGGTTCTTCGCGTTCTGCAGATGTAGATGACACTGGTTCTTCGCGTTTTGCTGATGTAGATGACACTGGTTCTTTGCGTTCTGCAGATGTAGATGACACTGGTTCTTCGCGTTCTGCTGATGTAGATGACACTGGTTCTTCGCGTTCTGCAGATGTAGATGCCACTGGTTCTTCACGATCTGCTGATGTAGATGCCACTGGTTCTTCATGTTCTGTAGATGCCACTGGTTCTTCACGTTCTGTAGATGTAGATGCCACTGGTTCTTCACGTTCTGCAGATGTAGATGCCACTGGTTCTTCATGTTCTGTAGATGCCACTGGTTCTTCACGTTCTGTAGATGTAGATGCCACTGGTTCTTCACGTTCTGTAGATGTAGATGCCACTGGTTCTTCACGTTCTGTAGATGTAGATGCCACTGGTTCTTCACGTTCTGCAGATGTAGATGCCACTGGTTCTTCACGTTCTGTAGATGTAGATGCCACTGGTTCTTCACGTTCTGCAGATGTAGATGCCACTGGTTCTTCACGTTCTGCAGATGTAGATGCCACTGGTTCTTCACGTTCTACAGATGTAGATGCCACTGGTTCTTCACGTTCTGCTGATGTAGATGCCACTGGTTTTTCACGTTCTGCAGATGTAGATGCCACTGGTTCTTCACGTTCTACAGATGTAGATGCCACTGGTTCTTCACGTTCTGCAGATGTAGATGCCACTGGTTCTTCACGTTCTGCAGATGTAGATGCCACTGGTTCTTCACGTTCTGCAGATGTAGATGCCACTGGTTCTTCACGTTCTGCAGATGTAGATGCCACTGGTTCTTCACGTTCTGCAGATGTAGATGCCACTGGTTCTTCACGTTCTACAGATGTAGATGCCACTGGTTCTTCATGTTCTACAGATGTAGATGCCACTGGTTCTTCACGTTCTGCAGATGTAGATGACACTGGTTCTTCACGTTCTGCAGATGTAGATGCCACTGGTTCTTCACGTTCTGCAGATGTAGATGCCACTGGTTCTTCACGTTCTGCAGATGTAGATGCCACTGGTTCTTCACGTTCTGCAGATGTAGATGCCACTGGTTCTTCACGTTCTGTAGATGTAGATGCCACTGGTTCTTCATGTTCTACAGATGTAGATGCCACTGGTTCTTCACGTTCTGCAGATGTAGATGACACTGCTTCTTCACGTTCTGCAGATGTAGATGCCACTGGTTCTTCACGTTCTGCAGATGTAGATGCCACTGGTTCTTCACGTTCTGCAGATGTAGATGCCACTGGTTCTTCACGTTCTGCAGATGTAGATGCCACTGGTTCTTCACGTTCTGTAGATGTAGATGCCACTGGTTCTTCACGTTCTGCAGATGTAGATGCCACTGGTTCTTCACGTTCTGCAGATGTAGATGCCACTGGTTCTTCACGTTCTGCAGATGTAGATGCCACTGGTTCTTCACGTTCTGTAGATGTAGATGCCACTGGTTCTTCACGATCTGCTGATGTAGATGCCACTGGTTCTTCATGTTCTGTAGATGTAGATGCCACTGGTTCTTCACGTTCTGTAGATGTAGATGCCACTGGTTCTTCGCGTTCTGTAGATGTAGATGCCACTGGTTCTTCACGTTCTGCAGATGTAGATGCCACTGGTTCTTCACGTTCTGCAGATGTAGATGCCACTGGTTCTTCACGTTCTGTAGACGTAGATGCCACTGGTTCTTCGCGTTCTGTAGATGTAGATGCCACTGGTTCTTCACGTTCTGCTGATGTAGATGACACTGGTTCTTCACGTTCTGCTGATGTAGATGCCACTGGTTCTTCACGTTCTGCAGATGTAGATGCCACTGGTTCTTCACGTTCTGCAGATGTAGATGCCACTGGTTCTTCGCGTTCTGCAGATGTAGATGCCACTGGTTCTTCACGATCTGCTGATGTAGATGCCACTGGTTCTTCATGTTCTGTAGATGCCACTGGTTCTTCACGTTCTGTAGATGTAGATGCCACTGGTTCTTCACGTTCTGCAGATGTAGATGCCACTGGTTCTTCATGTTCTGTAGATGCCACTGGTTCTTCACGTTCTGTAGATGTAGATGCCACTGGTTCTTCACGTTCTGTAGATGTAGATGCCACTGGTTCTTCACGTTCTGTAGATGTAGATGCCACTGGTTCTTCACGTTCTGCAGATGTAGATGCCACTGGTTCTTCACGTTCTGTAGATGTAGATGCCACTGGTTCTTCACGTTCTGCAGATGTAGATGCCACTGGTTCTTCACGTTCTGCAGATGTAGATGCCACTGGTTCTTCACGTTCTACAGATGTAGATGCCACTGGTTCTTCACGTTCTGCTGATGTAGATGCCACTGGTTTTTCACGTTCTGCAGATGTAGATGCCACTGGTTCTTCACGTTCTACAGATGTAGATGCCACTGGTTCTTCACGTTCTGCAGATGTAGATGCCACTGGTTCTTCACGTTCTGCAGATGTAGATGCCACTGGTTCTTCACGTTCTGCAGATGTAGATGCCACTGGTTCTTCACGTTCTGCAGATGTAGATGCCACTGGTTCTTCACGTTCTGCAGATGTAGATGCCACTGGTTCTTCACGTTCTACAGATGTAGATGCCACTGGTTCTTCATGTTCTACAGATGTAGATGCCACTGGTTCTTCACGTTCTGCAGATGTAGATGACACTGGTTCTTCACGTTCTGCAGATGTAGATGCCACTGGTTCTTCACGTTCTGCAGATGTAGATGCCACTGGTTCTTCACGTTCTGCAGATGTAGATGCCACTGGTTCTTCACGTTCTGCAGATGTAGATGCCACTGGTTCTTCACGTTCTGTAGATGTAGATGCCACTGGTTCTTCATGTTCTACAGATGTAGATGCCACTGGTTCTTCACGTTCTGCAGATGTAGATGACACTGCTTCTTCACGTTCTGCAGATGTAGATGCCACTGGTTCTTCACGTTCTGCAGATGTAGATGCCACTGGTTCTTCACGTTCTGCAGATGTAGATGCCACTGGTTCTTCACGTTCTGCAGATGTAGATGCCACTGGTTCTTCACGTTCTGTAGATGTAGATGCCACTGGTTCTTCACGTTCTGCAGATGTAGATGCCACTGGTTCTTCACGTTCTGCAGATGTAGATGCCACTGGTTCTTCACGTTCTGCAGATGTAGATGCCACTGGTTCTTCACGTTCTGTAGATGTAGATGCCACTGGTTCTTCACGATCTGCTGATGTAGATGCCACTGGTTCTTCATGTTCTGTAGATGTAGATGCCACTGGTTCTTCACGTTCTGTAGATGTAGATGCCACTGGTTCTTCGCGTTCTGTAGATGTAGATGCCACTGGTTCTTCACGTTCTGCAGATGTAGATGCCACTGGTTCTTCACGTTCTGCAGATGTAGATGCCACTGGTTCTTCACGTTCTGTAGACGTAGATGCCACTGGTTCTTCGCGTTCTGTAGATGTAGATGCCACTGGTTCTTCACGTTCTGCTGATGTAGATGACACTGGTTCTTCACGTTCTGCTGATGTAGATGCCACTGGTTCTTCACGTTCTGTCGATGTAGATGCCACTGGTTCTTCACGTTCTGTAGATGTAGATGACACTGGTTCTTCACGTTCTGCTGATGTAGATGCCACTGGTTCTTCACGTTCTGCAGATGCCACTGGTTCTGCAGATGTAGATGCCACTGGTTCTTCACGTTCTGCAGATGTAGATGCCACTGGTTCTTCGCGTTCTGCAGATGTAGATGCCACTGGTTCTTCACGATCTGCTGATGTAGATGCCACTGGTTCTTCATGTTCTGTAGATGCCACTGGTTCTTCACGTTCTGTAGATGTAGATGCCACTGGTTCTTCACGTTCTGCAGATGTAGATGCCACTGGTTCTTCATGTTCTGTAGATGCCACTGGTTCTTCACGTTCTGTAGATGTAGATGCCACTGGTTCTTCACGTTCTGTAGATGTAGATGCCACTGGTTCTTCACGTTCTGTAGATGTAGATGCCACTGGTTCTTCACGTTCTGCAGATGTAGATGCCACTGGTTCTTCACGTTCTGTAGATGTAGATGCCACTGGTTCTTCACGTTCTGCAGATGTAGATGCCACTGGTTCTTCACGTTCTGCAGATGTAGATACCACTGGTTCTTCACGTTCTACAGATGTAGATGCCACTGGTTCTTCACGTTCTGCTGATGTAGATGCCACTGGTTTTTCACGTTCTGCAGATGTAGATGCCACTGGTTCTTCACGTTCTACAGATGTAGATGCCACTGGTTCTTCACGTTCTGCAGATGTAGATGCCACTGGTTCTTCACGTTCTGCAGATGTAGATGCCACTGGTTCTTCACGTTCTGCAGATGTAGATGCCACTGGTTCTTCACGTTCTGCAGATGTAGATGCCACTGGTTCTTCACGTTCTGCAGATGTAGATGCCACTGGTTCTTCACGTTCTACAGATGTAGATGCCACTGGTTCTTCATGTTCTACAGATGTAGATGCCACTGGTTCTTCACGTTCTGCAGATGTAGATGACACTGGTTCTTCACGTTCTGCAGATGTAGATGCCACTGGTTCTTCACGTTCTGCAGATGTAGATGCCACTGGTTCTTCACGTTCTGCAGATGTAGATGCCACTGGTTCTTCACGTTCTGCAGATGTAGATGCCACTGGTTCTTCACGTTCTGTAGATGTAGATGCCACTGGTTCTTCATGTTCTACAGATGTAGATGCCACTGGTTCTTCACGTTCTGCAGATGTAGATGACACTGCTTCTTCACGTTCTGCAGATGTAGATGCCACTGGTTCTTCACGTTCTGCAGATGTAGATGCCACTGGTTCTTCACGTTCTGCAGATGTAGATGCCACTGGTTCTTCACGTTCTGCAGATGTAGATGCCACTGGTTCTTCACGTTCTGTAGATGTAGATGCCACTGGTTCTTCACGTTCTGCAGATGTAGATGCCACTGGTTCTTCACGTTCTGCAGATGTAGATGCCACTGGTTCTTCACGTTCTGCAGATGTAGATGCCACTGGTTCTTCACGTTCTGTAGATGTAGATGCCACTGGTTCTTCACGATCTGCTGATGTAGATGCCACTGGTTCTTCATGTTCTGTAGATGTAGATGCCACTGGTTCTTCACGTTCTGTAGATGTAGATGCCACTGGTTCTTCGCGTTCTGTAGATGTAGATGCCACTGGTTCTTCACGTTCTGCAGATGTAGATGCCACTGGTTCTTCACGTTCTGCAGATGTAGATGCCACTGGTTCTTCACGTTCTGTAGACGTAGATGCCACTGGTTCTTCGCGTTCTGTAGATGTAGATGCCACTGGTTCTTCACGTTCTGCTGATGTAGATGACACTGGTTCTTCACGTTCTGCTGATGTAGATGCCACTGGTTCTTCACGTTCTGTCGATGTAGATGCCACTGGTTCTTCACGTTCTGTAGATGTAGATGACACTGGTTCTTCACGTTCTGCTGATGTAGATGCCACTGGTTCTTCACGTTCTGCAGATGCCACTGGTTCTGCAGATGTAGATGCCACTGGTTCTTCACGTTCTGCAGATGTAGATGCCACTGGTTCTTCACGTTCTGCAGATGCCACTGGTTCTGCAGATGTAGATGCCACTGGTTCTTCACGTTCTGTAGATGTAGATGCCACTGGTTCTTCACGTTCTACAGATGTAGATGCCACTGGTTCTTCACGTTCTGTAGACGTAGATGCCACTGGTTCTGCAGATGTAGATGCCACTGGTTCTTCACGTTCTGCAGATGTAGATGCCACTGGTTCTTCACGTTCTGCAGATGTAGATGCCACTGGTTCTTCACGTTCTGCAGATGCCACTGGTTCTGCAGATGTAGATGCCACTGGTTCTTCACGTTCTGTCGATGTAGATGACACTGGTTCTTCACGTTTCGGGATGGGGGGGGGGTGGCTTTGTCCACATCTCTGAATGTTCGTGCGTCGAATGTTGTAGATTGTGAAAATGCGTTTTTGTGTGAATTATGAAGGTTGTATAAATGTGTAAAAAGATAAAAATGAATTTTGAATGGGCCGTTACTCGCTCGCTCGTACACACAATCACTCACTCACACACTCACACCTTCACCCACTCACACACACACTCACACACACACTCACACACCCACTCACACACACACTCACACACACACTCACACACACACTCACACACACACTCACACACACACTCACACACACACTCACACACACACTCACACACACACTCACACACACACTCACACACACACTCACACACACACTCACACACCCACTCACACACACACTCACACACACACTCACACACACACTCACACACACACTCACACACACACTCACACACACACTCACACACCCACTCACACACCCACTCACACACACACTCACACACACACTCACACACCCACTCACACACACACTCACACACACACTCACACACACACTCACACACCCACTCACACACACACTCACACACCACTCACACACTCACTCACACACCCACTCACACACACACTCACACACACACTCACACACAATCACTCACTCACGCACTCACACCTTCACCCACTCACACACACACTCACACACCCACTCACACACACACTCACACACACACTCACACACAATCACTCACTCACGCACTCACACCTTCACCCACTCACACACACACTCACACACCCACTCACACACACACTCACACACACACTCACACACAATCACTCACTCACGCACTCACACCTTCACCCACTCACACACACACTCACACACCCACTCACACACACACTCACACACACACTCACACACAATCACTCACTCACGCACTCACACCTTCACCCACTCACACACACACTCACACACCCACTCACACACACACTCACACACACACTCACACACCCACTCACACACACACTCACACACACACTCACACACACACTCACACACTCACTCACACACCCACTCACACACACACTCACACACCACTCACACACCCACTCACACACCACTCACACACACACTCACACACACACTCACACACACACTCACACACACACTCACTCACACACACACTCACTCACTCACGCACTCACACCTTCACCCACTCACTCAAAGACAAAGATCCCCCATCTAGCCTTAACAGACTGAAGGGGCAAGTGCTGTTAGCGAGCACCTATGAAGGCCGGAACGGTACACGAGGGGGTGGGTGGCCAGCACCACGCTCGGCCGCCTTTGTCTCCCCAGTGGCGATGTTGATACACCGCACCAGCTACTCATTACTCACACACTCACACACACACTCACACACCCACTCACACACACACTCACACACACACTCACACACCACTCACTCACACACCCACACACTCTCACTCATACACTCACTCACACACCCACACACTCTCACTCACACACACACTCACACACTCACACACACACTCACACACACACTCACACACCACTCACTCACACACTCACTCACTCACACACACCACTCATACACTCACTCACACACTCACTCACACAACCCACTCACACACCACTCACTCACACACCCACACACTCACACACCACTCACATCACTACACCCACACACTCACACTCTCACTCACACACTCACTCACACACTCTCACTCACACACTCACTCACACACTCTCACTCACACACTCATACACTCACTCACTTATACACTCACTCACTCATACACTCACACACTCACCCACCCACCCACTCACTCACACACCTCTCATCACACTCACACACCACTCACTCACACACCCACTCACACTCTCACTCATACACCCACACACTCTCACTCACACACTCACTCACACACTCTCACTCACACACCCACACTCTCACTCACACACTCACTCACACACTCCACTCACACACTCATACACACTCACACACCATCACACACCCACACACCTCACACCACCACTCACACACCCACTCAACCACCACTCACACACCACTCACTCACACACTCACTCACACACTCACTCACACTCACTCACACACACACTCACTCACACACCCACTCATACACTCACTCACACACCCACTCACACACACACTCACACACTACTCACTCACACACACCCACACACTCTCACTCACACACTCACACACTCACACACTCACTCACACACCCACTCACACACACACTCACACACCACTCCACACACACCCCACACACTCTCCACTCACACACTCATACACTCACTCACTCACTCACTTATACACTCACACACTCACTCACACACCCACTCACACACACCACTCACTCACACACCCACACACTCACACACCACTCACTCACTTATACACTCACTCACTCACACACCACTAACACACCCACTCAACACCACACACCACCACCCACACACCACACACACTCACACTCACACTCACACACTCACACACTCTACACACTCACAACTCACACACACACTCTCACTCACACTCATACACTTACTCACTTATACACTCACTCACTCATACACTCACTCACAACACTCACTCCACCCACCCACCCACTCACTCACAACATCACACACACACACCACTCACTCACACACTCATACACTCACTCACTTATACACTCACTCACTCACACACTCACTCACACACTCACCCACCCACCCACTCACTCACACACTCACTCACACACACACACCACTCACTCACACACTCATACACTCACTCACTTATACACTCACTCACTCATACACTCACTCATACACTCACTCACTTATACACTCACATCACTTCATACACTCACTCACACACTCACCCACCCACCCACCTCACTCACACACTCACTCACACACACCACTCACTCACACACCCACACACTCTCACTCACACACACTCACTCACTTATACACTCACTCACTCATACACTCACTCACACACTCACTCACATACACCACTCACTCACACACTCACTCATACACTCACACACTCACGTCACCACACTCACACAGTCACACACTCTCACACTCATACACACTCACTCACCCACTCACTCACACACTCACCCACACACTCACACAGTCACACACTCACACTCACTCACCCACTCACATCACACACTCACCCACACACTCACACAGTCACACACTCACACTCACCCACTCACTCACACACTCACACCACACACAGGGTGTTGGGGCAAGTGCTGGCAGTAGCGAGTTGCAGCAGTAGCGCGATTGAAGGCCAGAGGGGTGGGGTGGCCAGCACCACCACGCCCGGTCGCCTGTGTCTCTCCCCCTGGGTGAGTGAGTGACAGAGTGAGTGGGTGGTGAGTGGGTGAGTGGGTGAGTGAGTGGGTGGTGAGTGGGTGAGTGGGTGGGTGGGTGAGTGGGTGAGTGGGTGGGTGAGTGGGTGGGTGGGTGAGTGGGTGGGTGAGTGGGTGAGTGGGTGAGTGAGTGGGTGGGTGAGTGGGTGAGTGAGTGACCAGAGTGAGTGTGGTGAGTGAGTGGGTGGGTGAGTGGGTGAGTGGGTGGGTGGGTGAGTGGGTGGGGTGGGTGAGTGGTCTGAATGAGTGAGTGGGTGGGTGAGTGGGTGGGTGAGTGGGTGACAGAGTAGCTGAATGAGTGAGTGGGTGGGTGAGTGGGTGAGTGGGTATGTGAGTGGCTGAATGAGTGAGTGAGTGGGTGGGTGAGTGGGTGGGTGAGTGGGTGAGTGAGTGACAGAGTGAGTGGGTGAGTGAGTGGGGTGGGTGAGTGGGTGGGTGAGTGGCTGAATGAGTGAGTGAGTGGGGTGGGTGAGTGGGTGGGTGAGTGGGTGAGTGAGTGACAGAGTGAGTGGGTGAGTGAGTGGGTGGGTGAGTGGGTGAGTGGCTGAATGAGTGAGTGGGTGGGTGAGTGGGTGAGTGGGTGGGTGAGTGGGTGGGTGGGTGAGTGGCTGAATGAGTGAGTGGGTGGGTGAGTGGGTGAGTGGGTGGGTGAGTGGGTGAGTGAGTGGCTGAATGAGTGAGTGGGTGAGTGGAGTGGGTGGGTGAATGAGTGAGTGAGTGGGTGGTGAGTGGGTGGGTGGGTGACAGAGTAGGTCCGCGTGTGGCTGAATGTGCGGGTGAGTAATTGTGTGTTGATGTTTGTGATCTGACTGGGGAATTGATTTGACATTGAAGAACGCAGCCTTCAAGCCTACGACAACGTGATACCCCCCCTCTCTCCCCCCCAACTCCCCCCCTCTCTCTCCATCTCCCCCCCCCCTCTCCCCCCCTATCCCCCTCTCCCCCCCCCTCTCTCAACTCCCCCCCCCCTCTCCCCCTCTCCCCCCCTATCCCCCTCTCCCCCCCTCTCTCAACTCTCCCCCCCTTTCCCCCCCTCTCCCCCCTCTCTCCCCCTCTCCCCCCCCCTCCCCCCCCCCTTTCTCCCCCCCTCCCCCCCCCTTTCCCCCCCCCTCTCCCCCCTCTCCCCCCCTCTCCCCCCCCTCCCCCCCCCCTTTCTCCCCCCCTCTCCCCCCCTCCCCCCCCCTTTCTCCCCCCCTCTCCCCCCTCTCCCCCCCCTCTCCCCCCCCTCCCCCCCCCTTTCTCCCCCCCTCTCCCCCCCCCTCCCCCCCCCCTTTCTCCCACCCCCCTCTCCCCCCCCTCCCCCCCCCTTTCTCCCCCCTCTCCCCCCTCTCCCCCCCTCTCCCCCCCCCTCCCCCCCCTTTCTCCCCCCCTCTCCCCCCCCTCCCCCCCCCCTTCTCCCCCCTCTCTCCCCCCTCTCCCCCCCTCTCCCCCCCCTCCCCCCCCCCTTTCTCCCCCCCTCTCCCCCCCTCTCCCCCCCCTCCCCCCCCCCTTTCTCCCCCCCTCTCCCCCCCTCTCCCCCCCCCTCCCCCCCCCTTTCTCCCCCCCTCTCCCCCCCTCTCCTCCCCCTCCCCCCCCCCTTTCTCCCCCCTCTCCCCCCCTTTCTCCCCCCTCTCCCCCCCTTCTCCCCCCCCTCCCCCCCCCTTTCTCCCCCCCTCTCCCCCCCTCTCCCCCCCCTCCCCCCCCCCCTTTCTCCCCCCTCTCCCCCCTCTCTCCCCCTCTCTCCCTCTCCCCCTCTCCCCCCTCTCCCCCCTCTCCCCCCCCCCTCCCCCCCTCTCTCCCCCTCTCTCCCTCTCCCCCTCTCCCCCCTCTCCCCCCTCTCCCCCCCCCTCCCCCCCCTCTCTCCCCCTCTCTCCCTCTCCCCCTCTCCCCCTCTCTCCCTCCCCCCCCCTCCCCCCTCTCCCCCTCTCCCCCCCTCTCCCCCCCCCCCCCCCTCTCCCCCTCTCCCCCTCTCCCCCCCCCTCTCTCCCTCCCCCCTCTCCCCCTCTCCCCCTCCCCCCCCTCCCCCCCCATGGCCAGGCTGGGCAGGTCACCATTCCTGCTGTGTGCGCTCATTGGGAAGTGTTCGGCTCAGGCCACGGGAGGGTTCAAAGTCAGGCCCTGGTCACGGGACTCCCCTAGGTCGACTTGGCCTCAAACGACTGACCCCTGCTGATGGTGGAGTGCAGTGAACATCGGCAACTGGGGAGACAAAGGCGGCCGGGAGTGGTGGTGCAGTGGTTAGCGCACTGTGTGTGTGTGTGGGGAGTGGTGGTGCAGTGGTTAGCGCACTGTGTGTGGGAGTGGTGGGTGCAGTGGTTAGCGCACTGTGTGTGTGAGTGGGGAGTGGTGGTGCAGTGGTTAGCGCACTGTGTGTGTGTGGGGAGTGGTGGTGCAGTGGTTAGCGCACTGTGTGTGGGAGTGGTGGTGCAGTGGTTAGCGCACTGTGTGTGTGAGTGGGGAGTGGTGGTGCAGTGGTTAGCGCACTGTGTGTGTGTGTGGGGAGTGGTGGTGCAGTGGTTAGCGCACTGTGTGTGGGAGTGGTGGTGCAGTGGTTAGCGCACTGTGTGTGTGAGTGGGGAGTGGTGGTGCAGTGGTTAGTGCACTGTGTGTGAGTGGGGGAGTGGTGGGTGGTGCAGTGGTTAGCGCACTGTGTGTGAGTGGGGAGTGGTGGTGCAGTGGTTAGCGCACTGTGTGTGTGAGTGGTGGTGCAGTGGTTAGCGCACTGTGTGTGTGTGAGTGGGGAGTGGTGGTGCAGTGGTGAGCGCACTGTGTGTGTGAGTGGGGAGTGGTGGTGCAGTGGTTAGCGCACTGTGTGTGTGTGAGTGGGGAGTGGTGGTACAGTGGTTAGCGCACTGTGTGTGAGTGGGGAGTGGTGGTGCAGTGGGTTAGCGCACTGTGTGTGTGTGAGTGGGGAGTGGTGGTGCAGTGGTTAGCGCACTGTGTGTGAGTGGGGAGTGGTGGTGCTGTGGTTAGCGCACTGTGTGTGTGAGTGGGGAGTGGTGGTGCAGTGGTTAGCGCACTGTGTGTGTGAGTGGTGGTGCAGTGGTTAGCGCACTGTGTGTATGAGTGGGGAGTGGTGGTGCAGTGGTGAGCGCACTGTGTGTGTGAGTGGGGAGTGGTGGTGCAGTGGTGAGCGCACTCTGTGTGAGTGTGGGGAGTGGTGGTGCAGTGGTTAGCGCACTGTGTGTGTGAGTGGGGAGTGGTGGTGCAGTGGTTAGCGCACTGTGTGTGTGAGTGGGGAGTGGTGGTGCAGTGGTGAGCGCACTCTGTGTGAGTGTGGGGAGTGGTGGTGCAGTGGTTAGCGCACTGTGTGTGTGAGTGGGGAGTGGTGGTGCAGTGGTTAGCGCACTGTGTGTGAGTGGGGAGTGGTGGTGCAGTGGTTAGCGCACTGTGTGTGTGAGTGGTGGTGCAGTGGTTAGCGCACTGTGTGTGTGAGTGGGGAGTGGTGGTACAGTGGTTAGCGCACTGTGTGTGTGAGTGGGGAGTGGTGGTACAGTGGTTAGCGCACTGTGTGTGTGAGTGGGGAGTGGTGGTACAGTGGTTAGCGCACTGTGTGTGAGTGGGGAGTGGTGGTGCAGTGGTTAGCGCACTGTGTGTGTGAGTGGGGAGTGGTGGTGCAGTGGTTAGCGCACTGTGTGTGTGAGTGTGTGGAGAGTGGTGGTGCAGTGGTTAGCGCACTGTGTGAGTGGTGGTGCAGTGGTTAGCGCACTGTGTGTGTATGTATGTGTGGGGAGTGGTGGTGCAGTGGTTAGTGCACTGTGTGTGTGGGGAGTGGTGGTGCAGTGGTTAGCGCACTGTGTGTGTGAGTGGGGAGTGGTGGTGCAGTGGTTAGCGCACTGTGTGTGTGAGTGGGGAGTGGTGGTGCAGTGGTGAGCGCACTCTGTGTGAGTGTGGGGAGTGGTGGTGCAGTGGTTAGCGCACTGTGTGTGTGAGTGGGGAGTGGTGGTGCAGTGGTTAGCGCACTGTGTGTGAGTGGGGAGTGGTGGTGCAGTGGTTAGCGCACTGTGTGTGTGAGTGGTGGTGCAGTGGTTAGCGCACTGTGTGTGTGAGTGGGGAGTGGTGGTGCAGTGGTTAGCGCACTGTGTGTGTGTGTGGGGAGTGGTGGTGCAGTGGTTAGCGCATTGTGTGTGTGAGTGGTGGTGCAGTGGTTAGCGCACTGTGTGTGTGTGTGGGGAGTGGTGGTGCAGTGGTGAGCGCACTGTGTGTGTGGGAGTGGGGAGTGGTGGTGCAGTGGTTAGCGCACTGTGTGTGTGAGTGTGTGGAGAGTGGTGGTGCAGTGGTTAGCGCACTGTGTGAGTGGTGGTGCAGTGGTTAGCGCACTGTGTGTGTATGTATGTGTGGGGAGTGGTGGTGCAGTGGTTAGTGCACTGTGTGTGTGGGGAGTGGTGGTGCAGTGGTTAGCGCACTGTGTGAGTGTGTGTGTGTTTGTACACTGTGTGTGTGTGTGTACCTGGGGGAGCTTTGTCTGTGTGAGTGTGTGAACGTGTGAGTTTGTATGTATCTGTGAGTGTATGTGAGTGTGTGTGTACACTGTGTGTGTGTACACTGTGTGAGTGTGTACACTGTGTGTGTGTGTACACTGTGTGAGTGTGTATGTGTGTGTGTACCTGGGGGAGTGTGTGTGTGTACCTGTGGGAGCTTTGTGTGAGAGTGTGTGTATGTGTGTGTATGTGTGTATGTGTGTGAGTGTGTGTGTGTGAATGAGTGTGTATGAGTGTGTGTATGTATGAGTGTATGTGTGTACACTGTGTGTGTGTGTGTACCTGGGGGAGCTTTGTCTGTCTGAATGAGTGTGTGTGTGTATGAATGTGAGTGTGTGTGTACACTGTGAGTGTGTGTGTGTATGTGTGTATGTATGAGTATGTGTGTATGTGTGTGAGTGTGTGTGTGTGAATGAGTGTGTATGAGTGTGTGTATGTATGAGTGTATGTGTGTACACTGTGTGTGTGTGTGTGTACCTGGGGGAGCTTTGTCTGTCTGAATGAGTGTGTGTGAGTGTGTGTATGTATGTGAGTGTGTGAGTGTGTGTGTACACTGTGTATGTGTGTGTGTGTACCTGGGGGAGCTTTGTCTGTCTGAATGAGTGTGTGTCTGTGTATGAATGTGAGTGCGTGAGTGTGTGTGTACACTGTGTATGTGTGTGAGTATGTGAGTGTGTGAGTGTGTGTGTACACTGTGAGTGTGTGTGTGTACCTGGGGGAGCTTTGTCTGTGTTCTCTATAAAACGCAAGCTCCGTCGCCTCTCCTCTCAAACCTCTCGCTGCCTCCACCGCCTGGTGAGCGCCTCCTAGCACGTGTCTCTCGCTCCTAGCACGTGTCTCCCACTCCTAGCACGTGTCTCTCGCTCCTAGCACGTGTCTCTCGCTCCTAGCACGTGTCTCTCACTCCTAGCACGTGTCTCTCGCTCCTAGCACGTGTCTCTCGCTCCTAGCACGTGTCTCCCACTCCTAGCACGTGTCTCTCGCTCCTAGCACGTGTCTCTCGCTCCTAGCACGTGTCTCTCACTCCTAGCACGTGTCTCTCGCTCCTAGCACGTGTCTCCCACTCCTAGCACGTGTCTCTCACGCCTAGCACGTGTCTCTCACTCCTGGCACGTGTCTCTCACTCCTGGCACGTGTCTCTCACTCCTAGCACGTGTCTCTCGCTCCTGGCACGTGTCTCTCACTCCTGGCACGTGTCTCTCACTCCTGGCACGTGTCTCTCGCTCCTAGCACGTGTCTCCCACTCCTAGCACGTGTCTCTCACTCCTAGCACGTGTCTCTCACTCGTAGCACGTGTCTCCCACTCCTAGCACGTGTCTCTCACTCCTAGCACGTGTCTCTCACTCGTAGCACGTGTCTCCCACTCCTAGCACGTGTCTCTCGCTCCTAGCACGTGTCTCTCGCTCCTAGCACGTGTCTCCCACTCCTAGCACGTGTCTCTCACTCCTAGCACGTGTCTCTCACCCCTAGCACGTGTCTCTCACTCCTAGCACGTGTCTCTCACTCCTAGCACGTGTCTCTCACCCCTAGCACGTGTCTCTCACTCCTAGCACGTGTCTCTCACTCCTAGCACGTGTCTCTCACTCCTACCACGTGTCTCTCACTCCTAGCACGTGTCTCTCACCCCTAGCACGTGTCTCTCACTCCTAGCACGTGTCTCTCACCCCTAGCACGTGTCTCTCACTCCTACCACGTGTCTCTCACTCCTACCACGTGTCTCTCACTCCTGGCACGTGTCTCTCACTCCTAGCACGTGTCTCTCACTCCTGGCACGTGTCTCTCACTCGTAGCACGTGTCTCTCGCTCCTAGCACGTGTCTCTCACTCCTGGCACGTGTCTCTCACTCCTAGCACGTGTCTCTCACTCGTAGCACGTGTCTCTCACTCCTGGCACGTGTCTCTCACTCCTGGCACGTGTCTCTCACTCCTAGCACGTATCTCTCACTCCTAGCACGTGTCTCTCGCTCCTAGCACGTGTCTCTCACTCGTAGCACGTGTCTCTCACTCCTGGCACGTGTCTCTCACTCCTAGCACGTGTCTCTCACTCCTGGCACGTGTCTCTCACTCGTAGCACGTGTCTCTCACTCCTGGCACGTGTCTCTCACTCCTAGCACGTGTCTCTCACTCCTGGCACGTGTCTCTCGCTCCTAGCACGTGTCTCTCACTCCTAGCACGTGTCTCTCGCTCCTAGCACGTGTCTCTCGCTCCTAGCACGTGTCTCTCACTCCTAGCACGTGTCTCTCACTCCTAGCACGTGTCTCTCACTCGTAGCACGTGTCTCTCACTCCTAGCACGTGTCTCTCACCCCTAGCACGTGTCTCTCACTCCTGGCACGTGTCTCTCACTCCTAGCACGTGTCTCTCACTCCTAGCACGTGTCTCTCACTCCTAGCACGTGTCTCTCACTCCTGGCACGTGTCTCTCACTCCTGGCACGTGTCTCTCGCTCCTAGCACGTGTCTCTCACTCCTAGCACGTGTCTCTCACTCCTAGCACGTGTCTCTCACTCCTAGCACGTGTCTCTCACTCCTAGCACGTGTCTCTCACTCCTAGCACGTGTCTCTCGCCCCTAGCACGTGTCTCTCGCTCCTAGCACGTGTCTCTCGCTCCTAGCACGTGTCTCTCGCTCCTAGCACGTGTCTCTCACTCCTAGCACGTGTCTCCCACTCCTAGCACGTGTCTCTCACTCCTAGCACGTGTCTCTCGCTCCTAGCACGTGTCTCTCGCTCCTAGCACGTGTCTCTCGCTCCTAGCACGTGTCTCTCACCCCTAGCACGTGTCTCCCACTCCTAGCACGTGTCTCTCACTCCTAGCACGTGTCTCTCGCTCCTAGCACGTGTCTCTCACTCCTAGCACGTGTCTCTCGCTCCTAGCACGTGTCTCTCACTCCTAGCACGTGTCTCTCACTCCTAGCACGTGTCTCTCACTCCTAGCACGTGTCTCCCACTCCTAGCACGTGTCTCTCACTCCTAGCACGTGTCTCTCACTCCTAGCACGTGTCTCTCACTCCTAGCACGTGTCTCTCACTCCTAGCACGTGTCTCTCACTCCTAGCACGTGTCTCTCGCTCCTAGCACGTGTCTCTCACTCCTAGCACGTGTCTCTCACTCCTAGCACGTGTCTCTCACTCCTGGCACGTGTCTCTCACTCGTAGCACGTGTCTCTCACTCCTAGCACGTGTCTCTCACTCCTAGCACGTGTCTCTCACTCCTGGCACGTGTCTCTCACTCCTAGCACGTGTCTCTCACTCCTAGCACGTGTCTCTCGCTCCTAGCACGTGTCTCTCACTCCTAGCACGTGTCTCTCACTCCTAGCACGTGTCTCTCACTCCTGGCACGTGTCTCTCGCTCCTAGCACGTGTCTCTCACTCCTAGCACGTGTCTCTCACTCCTAGCACGTGTCTCTCGCTCCTAGCACGTGTCTCTCACTCCTGGCACGTGTCTCTCACTCCTAGCACGTGTCTCTCACTCCTAGCACGTGTCTCTCACTCCTAGCACGTGTCTCTCACTCCTAGCACGTGTCTCTCACTCCTAGCACGTGTCTCTCACTCCTAGCACGTGTCTCTCACTCCTGGCACGTGTCTCTCGCTCCTAGCACGTGTCTCTCACTCCTAGCACGTGTCTCTCCCTCCTAGCACGTGTCTCTCACTCCTAGCACGTGTCTCTCACTCCTAGCACGTGTCTCTCGCTCCTAGCACGTGTCTCTCGCTCCTAGCACGTGTCTCTCACTCCTAGCACGTGTCTCTCACTCCTAGCACGTGTCTCTTGCTCCTAGCACGTGTCTCTCACTCCTAGCACGTGTCTCTCACTCCTAGCACGTGTCTCTCGCTCCTAGCACGTGTCTCTCGCTCCTAGCACGTGTCTCTCACTCCTGGCACGTGTCTCTCGCTCCTAGCACGTGTCTCTCACTCCTGGCACGTGTCTCTCGCTCCTAGCACGTGTCTCTCACTCCTAGCACGTGTCTCTCGCTCCTAGCACGTGTCTCTCACTCCTAGCACGTGTCTCTCACTCCTAGCACGTGTCTCCCACTCCCAGCACGTGTCTCTCGCTCCTAGCACGTGTCTCTCACTCCTGGCACGTGTCTCTCACTCCTGGCACGTGTCTCTCACTCGTAGCACGTGTCTCTCACTCCTAGCACGTGTCTCTTCACTCCTAGCACGTGTCTCTCACTCCTAGCACGTGTCTCTCACGCCTAGCACGTGTCTCCCACTCCTAGCACGTGTCTCTCGCTCCTAGCACGTGTCTCTCACTCCTAGCACGTGTCTCTCACGCCTAGCACGTGTCTCTCACGCCTAGCACGTGTCTCTCACCCCTAGCACGTGTCTCCCACTCCTAGCACGTGTCTCTCACTCCTGGCACGTGTCTCTCACGCCTAGCACGTGTCTCTCGCTCCTAGCACGTGTCTCTCACCCCTAGCACGTGTCTCTCACTCGTAGCACGTGTCTCTCACTCCTAGCACGTGTCTCTCACTCCTAGCACGTGTCTCTCACTCCTAGCACGTGTCTCTCACTCGTAGCACGTGTCTCTCACTCCTAGCACGTGTCTCTCACTCCTAGCACGTGTCTCTCACTCCTAGCACGTGTCTCTCGCTCCTAGCACGTGTCTCTCGCTCCTAGCACGTGTCTCTCACTCCTGGCACGTGTCTCTCGCTCCTGGCACGTGTCTCTCACTCCTAGCACGTGTCTCTCACTCCTAGCACGTGTCTCTCACTCCTAGCACGTGTCTCTCACTCCTAGCACGTGTCTCTCACTCGTAGCACGTGTCTCTCACTCCTAGCACGTGTCTCTCACTCCTGGCACGTGTCTCTCGCTCCTAGCACGTGTCTCTCACTCCTAGCACGTGTCTCTCACGCCTAGCACGTGTCTCTCACGCCTAGCACGTGTCTCTCACTCCTAGCACGTGTCTCTCACTCCTGGCACGTGTCTCTCACTCCTGGCACGTGTCTCTCGCTCCTAGCACGTGTCTCTCGCTCCTAGCACGTGTCTCTCACTCCTAGCACGTGTCTCTCACTCCTAGCACGTGTCTCTCACTCCTAGCACGTGTCTCTCGCTCCTAGCACGTGTCTCTCACTCCTGGCACGTGTCTCTCGCTCCTAGCACGTGTCTCTCACTCCTGGCACGTGTCTCTCGCTCCTAGCACGTGTCTCTCACTCCTAGCACGTGTCTCTCGCTCCTAGCACGTGTCTCTCGCTCCTAGCACGTGTCTCTCGCTCCTAGCACGTGTCTCTCACTCCTAGCACGTGTCTCTCACTCCTAGCACGTGTCTCTCACTCCTAGCACGTGTCTCTCACTCCTAGCACGTGTCTCTCACTCCTGGCACGTGTCTCTCACTCCTAGCACGTGTCTCTCACTCCTAGCACGTGTCTCTCACCCCTAGCACGTGTCTCTCACTCCTAGCACGTGTCTCTCGCTCCTAGCACGTGTCTCCCACTCCTAGCACGTGTCTCTCGCTCCTAGCACGTGTCTCTCACTCCTAGCACGTGTCTCTCACTCCTAGCACGTGTCTCTCACTCCTTGCACGTGTCTCTCCCTCCTAGCACGTGTCTCTCACTCCTGGCACGTGTCTCTCGCTCCTGGCACGTGTCTCTCACCCCTAGCACGTGTCTCTCACTCCTAGCACGTGTCTCTCACCCCTAGCACGTGTCTCTCACTCCTTGCACGTGTCTCTCCCTCCTAGCACGTGTCTCTCACTCCTGGCACGTGTCTCTCGCTCCTGGCACGTGTCTCTCACTCCTAGCACGTGTCTCTCGCTCCTAGCACGTGTCTCTCGCTCCTAGCACGTGTCTCTCACTCCTAGCACGTGTCTCTCACTCCTAGCACGTGTCTCCCACTCCTAGCACGTGTCTCTCGCTCCTAGCACGTGTCTCTCACTCCTGGCACGTGTCTCTCACTCCTAGCACGTGTCTCTCACTCGTAGCACGTGTCTCTCACTCCTAGCACGTGTCTCTCACTCCTGGCACGTGTCTCTCACTCCTAGCACGTGTCTCCCACTCCTGGCACGTGTCTCTCACTCCTAGCACGTGTCTCTCACTCGTAGCACGTGTCTCTCACTCCTAGCACGTGTCTCTCACTCCTAGCACGTGTCTCTCACTCCTGGCACGTGTCTCTCACTCCTGGCACGTGTCTCTCACTCCTAGCACGTGTCTCTCACTCGTAGCACGTGTCTCTCACTCCTGGCACGTGTCTCTCGCTCCTAGCACGTGTCTCTCACTCCTGGCACGTGTCTCTCACTCCTAGCACGTGTCTCTCACTCGTAGCACGTGTCTCTCACTCCTGGCACGTGTCTCTCACTCCTGGCACGTGTCTCTCACTCCTAGCACGTGTCTCTCACTCCTAGCACGTGTCTCTCACTCCTAGCACGTGTCTCTCACTCCTAGCACGTGTCTCTCACTCCTAGCACGTGTCTCTCACCCCTAGCACGTGTCTCTCACTCCTAGCACGTGTCTCTCACTCCTAGCACGTGTCTCTCACTCCTGGCACGTGTCTCTCACTCCTAGCACGTGTCTCTCACTCCTGGCACGTGTCTCCCACTCCTAGCACGTGTCTCTCACTCCTAGCACGTGTCTCTCACTCCTAGCACGTGTCTCTCACTCCTAGCACGTGTCTCTCACTCCTGGCACGTGTCTCTCGCTCCTAGCACGTGTCTCCCACTCCTGGCACGTGTCTCTCACTCCTAGCACGTGTCTCTCACTCCTAGCACGTGTCTCTCACTCCTAGCACGTGGTGTCCCCCCCCCCCATGACCCCCCGTGCCCCTCCCCCCGTACCCCTCCCCCCGTGCCCCTCCCCCCATGGCTCCTCCCCCTGTGACCCCCATGCCCCTCCCCCTGTGACCCCCTTGCCCCTCCCCCTAATGACCTCTCATGCTCCTCCCCCTTTGACCCCCATGCCCCTCCCCCTGTCCCCCTGTGACCCCCATGCCCCTCCCCCTCATGACCCTCCCCCCCCCCCATGGCTCTTCCCCCTGTGACCCCCATGCCCCTCCCCCTAATGACCCCTCATGCCCCTCCCCCTTTGACCCCCATGCCCCTCCCCCCATGCCCCCCCCCCCCCCCAAGGAATGGAGTACTTTGAATTCCCCAAGGAACGCTACCACTTCGTGGGCACCACCATCACCATCACCGAGTTCATGAGCCCTGTGGCAGAGGCCTCCGTGGCCTGGGAGAGCGTGAGTGGGGGGGGGGGGTGGTGGGGGGGTGGTGGGGGGGTGGTGGGGTGGTGGGGGGTGGTGGGGGGGTGGTGGGTGGTGGTGGGTGGTGGTGGGGGGGGTGGTGGGGGGGTGGTGGGGGGGTGGTGGGGGGTGGTGGCGGGGTGGTGGGGGGTGGTGGGGGGTGGTGGGGGGTGGTGGGGGGTGGTGGGTGGTGGTGGGGGGGTGGTGGGGGTGGTGGGGGGTGGTGGGGGTGGTGGGGGGGGTGGTGGGGGGTGGTGGTGGGGGGGTGGTGGGGGTGGTGGGGGGTGGTGGGGGGTGGTGGGGGGTGGTGGGGGGTGGAGAGAGTGATTATATCTATGGGTCTCTGTGGGTGTCTCTGTGGGTGTCTTTGTGGGTGTCTCTGTGGGTGTTTCTGTGGGTGTCTCTGTGGGTGTTTCTGTGGGTGTCTCTGTGGGTGTTTCTGTGGGTCTCTGTGGGTGTCTCTGTGGGTGTCTCTGTGAGTGTCTCTGTGAGTCTCTGTGGGTGTCTCTGTGGGTCTCTGTGGGTGTTTCTGTGGGTGTCTCTGTGGGTGTCTCTGTGGGTGTCTCTGTGGGTGTCTCTGTGGGTGTCTCTGTGAGTGTCTCTGTGAGTCTCTGTGGGTGTCTCTGTGGGTCTCTGTGGGTGTTTCTGTGGGTGTCTCTGTGGGTGTCTCTGTGGGTGTCTCTGTGGGTGTCTGTGGGTGTCTGTGGGTGTCTCTGTGGGTCTCTGTGGGTGTTTCTGTGGGTGTCTCTGTGGGTGTCTCTGTGGATGTCTCTGTGGGTGTCTCTGTGGGTGTCTCTGTGGGTGTCTCTGTGGGTGTCTGTGGGTGTCTCTGTGGGTCTCTGTGGGTGTTTCTGTGGGTGTCTCTGTGTGTGTCTCTGTGGGTGTCTCTGGGTGTCTCTGTGGGTGTCTCTGTGGGTCTCTGTGGGTGTCTCTGTGGGTCTCTGTGGGTGTTTCTGTGGGTCTCTGTGGGTGTCTCTGTGGGTGTCTCTGTGGGTGTCTGTGGGTGTCTCTGTGGGTCTCTGTGGGTGTTTCTGTGGGTGTCTCTGTGTGTGTCTCTGTGGGTGTCTCTGGGTGTCTCTGTGGGTGTCTCTGTGGGTCTCTGTGGGTGTCTCTGTGGGTCTCTGTGGGTGTTTCTGTGGGTCTCTGTGGGTGTCTCTGTGGGTGTCTCTGTGGGTGTCTCTGGGTGTCTCTGTGAGTCTCTGTGAGTGTCTCTGTGGGTCTCTGTGGGTGTCTCTGTGGGTGTCTCTGTGAGTCTCTGTGGGTGTCTCTGTGGGTCTCTGTGGGTGTTTCTGTGGGTGTCTCTGTGGGTCTCTGTGGGTGTCTCTGTGGGTCTCTGTGGGTGTTTCTGTGGGTCTCTGTGGGTGTCTCTGTGGGTGTCTCTGTGGGTGTCTCTGGGTGTCTCTGTGGGTGTCTCTGTGAGTCTCTGTGGGTGTCTCTGTGGGTGTCTCTGTGGGTGTCTCTGTGGGTCTCTGTGGGTGTCTCTGTGGGTCTCTGTGGGTGTCTCTGTGGGTCTCTGTGGGTGTCTCTGTGGGTGTTTCTGTGGGTGTTTCTGTGGGTCTCTGTGGGTGTCTCTGTGGGTCTCTGTGGGTGTCTCTGAGTCTCTGTGAGTGTCTCTGTGGGTCTCTGTGGGTGTCTCTGTGGGTGTCTCTGTGGGTGTCTCTGTGGGTCTCTGTGGGTGTCTCTGTGGGTCTCTGTGGGTGTCTCTGTGGGTGTCTCTGTGAGTCTCTGTGAGTGTCTCTGTGGGTGTCTCTGTGGGTGTCTCTGTGGGTCTCTGTGGGTGTTTCTGTGGGTGTCTCTGTGGGTCTCTGTGGGTGTCTCTGTGGGTTTCTGTGGGTGTTTCTGTGGGTGTCTCTGTGGGTGTCTCTGTGGGTCTCTGTGGGTGTCTCTGTGAGTCTCTGTGAGTGTCTCTGTGGGTGTCTATGTGGGTCTCTGCGGGTGTCTCTGTGGGTCTCTGTGGGTGTCTCTGTGGGTCTCTGTGGGTGTTTCTGTGGGTCTCTGTGGGTGTCTCTGTGGGTCTCTGTGGGTGTCTGTGGGTCTCTGTGGGTGTCTCTGTGGGTGTCTCTGTGGGTGTCTCTGTGGGTGTCTCTGTGGGTCTCTGTGGGTGTCTCTGTGGGTCTCTGTGGGTGTCTCTGTGGGTGTCTCTGTGAGTGTCTCTGTGGGTGTCTCTGTGGGTGTCTCTATGGGTCTCTGTGGGTGTCTTTGTGGTTCTCTGTGGGTTTCTGTGGGGGTGTCTCTGTGGGTCTCTGTGGGTGTCTCTGGGTGTCTCTGTGGGTGTCTGTGGGTCTCTGTGTACGATTGTATGTTGAAGTCATTTCGCTCCATACGTAGCCAACCGTGCTAATAGATGGGTCTCTGTGGGTGTCTCTGTGGGTCTGGGTGTCTGTGGGTCTCTGTGTATACTCTGTGTATGTTGAATTGATTTAGCAATGTACGTAGCCAACCATACTAATCTGTGGGTCTCTATGGGTCTTTATGGGAGTCTCTGTGGGTCTCTGTGGATCTACGTATAACTGCTGTTGTAGGTGTGTGGTGTGGATTAATCTGATGAGTGGTGGGGCTTGGTGTCTGATCTCCGATGGCTGTGGCCGGGCGTGGTGTGTGTGGGGCTGGAGCATCTTATAGTCCACGGGGTAAGATGTATAGCTCCTCTAGATCTGTGCTGTGGCTGCCTCTGATGGTTGCTGCTGAGCGAGAGATGCGGTGCATTCTGTAGACCCATCGGTAGCACCCACGACTGCCATTCGTCTATGGTATGGCCGGCTCTGACATCTGACGGCTGTGACCGGGCGTGGTGTGCGTGGATTTGGAGCATCGTATAGTCTACAGGGTAGGACATATAGCTGCTTTAGACCTGTGGTGTGGCTGCCTCCGATGGTTGCTGCTGAGCGAGAGATGCGGTGCGTTCTGTAGACCCATCGGTAGCACCCACGACTGCCGTTCGTCTATGGTATGGCCGGCTCTGATCTCTGACAGCTGTGGCCGGGCGTGGTGTGCGTGGTTCTGGAGCATCGTAAAGTCTACAGGGTAGGATGTATAGCTGCTTTGGAACTGTGGTGTGGCTGCCTCCGATGGTTGCTGCTGAGCGAGAGATGCGGTGCGTTCTGTAGACCCATCGGTAGCACCCACGACTGCCGTTCGTCTATGGTATGGCCGGCTCTGACATCTGTCGGCTGTGGCCGGGCATGGTGTGCGTGGATTTGGAGCATCGTATAGTCTACAGGGTAGGACGTATAGCTGCTTTATACCTGTGGTGTGGCTGCCTCTGACGGTTATCGCTGATTGAGCGATGCGGTGCGTTCTGTAGACCCATCGGTAGAGCACGCAAATGCCGTTCGTCTACGGCGGGGCTGCTGTTTGATCTCTGATGGCTGTGACCGGGGCCGGGTGTGCGCGTGGCTCTGGAGCATTGTACAGTCCATGGGGTAGGACGTTTAGCTGCTTTAGACCTGTGGTTTGGCTGCCTCTGACGATTGCTGCTGAGCGAGAGATGCGGTGCGTTCTGTAGACCCATCGGTAGAGCACGCAAATGCCTTTCGTCTACGGCGGGGCTGCTGTCTGATCTCTGATGGCTGTGCGAGTGGTTCTGGAGCATTGTACAGCCTAGAAGGGGGTAGGAGGGGCAACTGTAGATCTGTGGTGTGGCCGGCTCCGATGGTTGGCGGTTACCCCGGAGTCTGATCTCCGATGGCCGTGTCCCCCTTGGGGAGGTCGTGGCGTGTGTGTGTGTGCGTGTGTGTATGTGGGGAGCGGTAGTGTAGCGGTTAACGCGCTGCGCTATGAACCTGGCGACCCGGGTTCGATTCCCGCTCACGGCAAACACCAGTGACGATCATCTGAACCGGTCCTGGGCCTCCACTAGGTCGACTCAGCCTTAAATGAGTACCTGGTGCGGTGTGTAAACATCGCCGCTGGGAAGACAAAGGCGGTCGGGCGTGGTGCTGGCCACCCACCCCCTCGTGTGTACCGTTCCGGCCTTCATAGGTGCTCGCTAACAGCACTTGCCCCTACAGTCTGTTAAGGCTACACGGGGGATTTTTGTTGTGTCTGTGTACGTGTGTTTGTGTACGTGTTTATCTTTGTCTTTATCTTTGTGTGTGCGGGTACCGCAGGGCGTGCGTCTGGCGCGCTTTCTGGAGGCCAACCAGCAGCGCTACCCGCTGGCGGGACGCTCCGTGCTGGAGCTGGGGGCGGGCACGGGGCTCGTGTCCATCGTGTGCAGCCTCCTGGGTACAGCTCCAAGCGGCCCACTGCGCTCGCTCAGCCACAACACGGACAGCCTGGGGTCTAGCCCACCACCTCCCGCACAGTGTCAACCACAAGTTTCCATATAGTGTGACCCACTACCTACCACACGGCGTGAGGCACTACCTACTACACGGCGTGACCCCACTACCTACTACACAGCGTGACCCTAATACCTTTCGCAGCTCCTCCCAGCCGTTCCACGCTGCCCCCCGTCTCTTCCGAACGGAAGTGACCACGACGCTAAAGACGACTTCGTTGTTTCGCCCCCCACCCCACCCCACCCCTTCTCCCTCCCGCTACACCACCCCCCCCCCCCCCTTGCCCCGAAGGCGCTCGCGTGACCGCGACTGACGTCAAGGAGGTGCTGAGCTCCCTCTCGACGAACATCGCCAACAACACGCGGAGCGGCGCCGGCCGCCCCGAGGTGCGCGAGCTCTCCTGGGGCCGCGGCCTCTCGGCCTTCGACGCCGCGGCCTACGACTACGTCGTGGCCAGCGACCTCGTCTACAGGGAGGCCTCGCTGGGGCCGCTCGCCCTGACGCTCCGTCACTTCCTGGCCGGCGGCCGTGGCGCCACGGCGTTCTTCTCGCTCAAGTCGCGCTTTTCCTTCTGCGCGGACTTCCTGAGCCTCCTCCGCCGGATGTTCCGCGTCCGGAGCCTCGAGGAGTGGCCCGAGGAGCGGATGCTCCTGTGGGAGATCTCGGAACGTCGAGCGGAGGGGGTGCGGGAAGGGGCGGAGGCGGGAGACGAGGTTGAAATAGAGGAGGAGGAGGAGGTCGTGGATCGAACGGTGGAGTCTGTCGCCGGGGACGGAGGGGAGACGGGAGAGGCGGGGGAGGTCAATTGCATTTCCCGGGCCGGGGTTGAGAGGCCGCAGGTGACCGCGGGTGATGGCTGGGAGGGGAGGGGGTTGGAGGTGGGCGGGAAGGAGGGTGCGGCGACCGGGGCGGTCCGTGATGATGCCAAGATGAGGCCGGAGGAGTGAGAGATTTGCGAGCGATCAGAGAGAGAGTGGGCATGAGAGAGAGTGTAAGAGAGAGAGAGGGCGTGAGAGAGAGAGAGCGTGAGAGAGAGAGAGAGAGCGTGAGTGAATCAGAATCTTTACTCACTAACTTCTATACCGTGTGACCCACTAACTTCTATACAGTGTGCCCCACTACTTACCACACAGTGTCAACCCACTACCTACCACACAGTGTGACCCACTACCTACCACACAGTGTGACCCACTACCTACCACACAGTGTCAACCCACTACCTACCACACAGTGTAAACCCACTACCTACCACACAGTGTGACCCACTACCTACCACACAGTGTCAACCCACTACCTACCACACAGTGTGACCCACTACCTACCACACAGTGTGCCCCACTACCTACCACACAGTGTGAGCCACTACCTACCACACAGTGTGTCCCACTACCTACCACACAGTGTCAACCCACTACCTACCACACAGTGTCAACCCACTACCTACCACACAGTGTCAACCCACTACCTACCACACAGTGTCAACCCACTACCTACCACACAGTGTGAGCCACTACCTACCACACAGTGTGACCCACTACCTACCACACAGTGTCAACCCACTACCTACCACACAGTGTCAACCCACTACCTACCACACAGTGTCAACCCACTACCTACCACACAGTGTGACCCACTACCTACCACACAGTGTGCCCCACTACCTACCACACAGTGTGAACCCACTACCTACCACACAGTGTGACCCACTACCTACCACACAGTGTGCCCCACTACCTACCACACAGTGTGCCCCACTACCTACCACACAGTGTCAACCCACTACCTACCACACAGTGTCAACCCACTACCTACCACACAGTGTCAACCCACTACCTACCACACAGTGTCAACCCACTACCTACCACACAGTGTCAACCCACTACCTACCACACAGTGTGACCCACTACCTACCACACAGTGTGCCCCACTACCTACCACACAGTGTGACCCCACTACCTACCACACAGTGTCAACCCACTACCTACCACACAGTGTCAACCCACTACCTACCACACAGTGTCAACCCACTACCTACCACACAGTGTCAACCCACTACCTACCACACAGTGTCAACCCACTACCTACCACACAGTGTCAACCCACTACCTACCACACAGTGTCAACCCACTACCTACCACACAGTGTGACCCACTACCTACCACACAGTGTCAACCCACTACCTACCACACAGTGTCAACCCACTACCTACCACACAGTGTCAACCCACTACCTACCACACAGTGTCAACCCACTACCTACCACACAGTGTGACCCACTACCTACCACACAGTGTCAACCCACTACCTACCACACAGTGTCAACCCACTACCTACCACACAGTGTGTCCCACTACCTACCACACAGTGTGACCCACTACCTACCACACAGTGTCAACCCACTACCTACCACACAGTGTGACCCACTACCTACCACACAGTGTCAACCCACTACCTACCACACAGTGTGAACCCACTACCTACCACACAGTGTCAACCCACTACCTACCACACAGTGTGAACCCACTACCTACCACACAGTGTCAACCCACTACCTACCACACAGTGTGACCCACTACCTACCACACAGTGTCAACCCACTACCTACCACACAGTGTGACCCACTACCTACCACACAGTGTGACCCACTACCTACCACACAGTGTCAACCCACTACCTACCACACAGTGTGACCCACTACCTACCACACAGTGTCAACCCACTACCTACCACACAGTGTGACCCACTACCTACCACACAGTGTGACCCACTACCTACCACACAGTGTGCCCCACTACCTACCACACAGTGTGTCCCACTACCTACCACACAGTGTCAACCCACTACCTACCACACAGTGTGACCCACTACCTACCACACAGTGTCAACCCACTACCTACCACACAGTGTGCCCCACTACCTACCACACAGTGTGACCCACTACCTACCACACAGTGTCAACCCACTACCTACCACACAGTGTGACCCACTACCTACCACACAGTGTGACCCACTACCTACCACACAGTGTGAGCCACTACCTACCACACAGTGTCAACCCACTACCTACCACACAGTGTGAGCCACTACCTACCACACAGTGTCAACCCACTACCTACCACACAGTGTCAACCCACTACCTACCACACAGTGTGACCCACTACCTACCACACAGTGTGACCCACTACCTACCACACAGTGTCAACCCACTACCTACCACACAGTGTGCCCCACTACCTACCACACAGTGTGACCCACTACCTACCACACAGTGTGACCCACTACCTACCACACAGTGTCAACCCACTACCTACCACACAGTGTCAACCCACTACCTACCACACAGTGTCAACCCACTACCTACCACACAGTGTGCCCCACTACCTACCACACAGTGTGACCCACTACCTACCACACAGTGTGACCCCCTACCTACCACACAGTGTCAACCCACTACCTACCACACAGTGTGACCCACTACCTACCACACAGTGTGCCCCACTACCTACCACACAGTGTGAGCCACTACCTACCACACAGTGTGTCCCACTACCTACCACACAGTGTCAACCCACTACCTACCACACAGTGTCAACCCACTACCTACCACACAGTGTCAACCCACTACCTACCACACAGTGTCAACCCACTACCTACCACACAGTGTGAGCCACTACCTACCACACAGTGTGACCCACTACCTACCACACAGTGTCAACCCACTACCTACCACACAGTGTCAACCCACTACCTACCACACAGTGTCAACCCACTACCTACCACACAGTGTGACCCACTACCTACCACACAGTGTGCCCCACTACCTACCACACAGTGTGAACCCACTACCTACCACACAGTGTGACCCACTACCTACCACACAGTGTGCCCCACTACCTACCACACAGTGTGCCCCACTACCTACCACACAGTGTCAACCCACTACCTACCACACAGTGTCAACCCACTACCTACCACACAGTGTCAACCCACTACCTACCACACAGTGTCAACCCACTACCTACCACACAGTGTCAACCCACTACCTACCACACAGTGTGACCCACTACCTACCACACAGTGTGCCCCACTACCTACCACACAGTGTGACCCCACTACCTACCACACAGTGTCAACCCACTACCTACCACACAGTGTCAACCCACTACCTACCACACAGTGTCAACCCACTACCTACCACACAGTGTCAACCCACTACCTACCACACAGTGTCAACCCACTACCTACCACACAGTGTCAACCCACTACCTACCACACAGTGTCAACCCACTACCTACCACACAGTGTGACCCACTACCTACCACACAGTGTCAACCCACTACCTACCACACAGTGTCAACCCACTACCTACCACACAGTGTCAACCCACTACCTACCACACAGTGTCAACCCACTACCTACCACACAGTGTGACCCACTACCTACCACACAGTGTCAACCCACTACCTACCACACAGTGTCAACCCACTACCTACCACACAGTGTGTCCCACTACCTACCACACAGTGTGACCCACTACCTACCACACAGTGTCAACCCACTACCTACCACACAGTGTGACCCACTACCTACCACACAGTGTCAACCCACTACCTACCACACAGTGTGAACCCACTACCTACCACACAGTGTCAACCCACTACCTACCACACAGTGTGAACCCACTACCTACCACACAGTGTCAACCCACTACCTACCACACAGTGTGACCCACTACCTACCACACAGTGTCAACCCACTACCTACCACACAGTGTGACCCACTACCTACCACACAGTGTGACCCACTACCTACCACACAGTGTCAACCCACTACCTACCACACAGTGTGACCCACTACCTACCACACAGTGTCAACCCACTACCTACCACACAGTGTGACCCACTACCTACCACACAGTGTGACCCACTACCTACCACACAGTGTGCCCCACTACCTACCACACAGTGTGTCCCACTACCTACCACACAGTGTCAACCCACTACCTACCACACAGTGTGACCCACTACCTACCACACAGTGTCAACCCACTACCTACCACACAGTGTGCCCCACTACCTACCACACAGTGTGACCCACTACCTACCACACAGTGTCAACCCACTACCTACCACACAGTGTGACCCACTACCTACCACACAGTGTGACCCACTACCTACCACACAGTGTGAGCCACTACCTACCACACAGTGTCAACCCACTACCTACCACACAGTGTGAGCCACTACCTACCACACAGTGTCAACCCACTACCTACCACACAGTGTCAACCCACTACCTACCACACAGTGTGACCCACTACCTACCACACAGTGTGACCCACTACCTACCACACAGTGTCAACCCACTACCTACCACACAGTGTGCCCCACTACCTACCACACAGTGTGACCCACTACCTACCACACAGTGTCAACCCACTACCTACCACACAGTGTGACCCACTACCTACCACACAGTGTCAACCCACTACCTACCACACAGTGTGACCCACTACCTACCACACAGTGTGACCCACTACCTACCACACAGTGTGACCCACTACCTACCACACAGTGTGACCCACTACCTACCACACAGTGTCAACCCACTACCTACCACACAGTGTCAACCCACTACCTACCACACAGTGTCAACCCACTACCTACCACACAGTGTGCCCCACTACCTACCACACAGTGTGACCCACTACCTACCACACAGTGTGACCCCCTACCTACCACACAGTGTCAACCCACTACCTACCACACAGTGTGAACCCACTACCTACCACACAGCGTGACCCACTACCTACCACACAGTGTCAACCCACTACCTACCACACAGTGTGCCCCACTACCTACCACACAGTGTGACCCACTACCTACCACACAGTGTGACCCACTACCTACCACACAGTGTGACCCACTACCTACCACACAGTGTGACCCACTACCTACCACACAGTGTGACCCACTACCTACCACACAGTGTGACCCACTACCTACCACACAGTGTGACCCACTACCTACCACACAGTGTGCCCCACTACCTACCACACAGTGTCAACCCACTACCTACCACACAGTGTGACCCACTACCTACCACACAGTGTGACCCCCTACCTACCACACAGTGTGACCCACTACCTACCACACAGTGTGACCCACTACCTACCACACAGTGTGCCCCACTACCTACCACACAGTGTGCCCCACTACCTACCACACAGTGTGACCCACTACCTACCACACAGTGTCAACCCACTACCTGCCACACAGTGTGACCCACTACCTACCACACAGTGTGACCCACTACCTACCACACAGTGTGACCCACTACCTACCACACAGTGTCAACCCACTACCTGCCACACAGTGTCAACCCACTACCTACCACACAGTGTGACCCACTACCTACCACACAGTGTCAACCCACTACCTACCACACAGTGTCAACCCACTACCTGCCACACAGTGTGACCCACTACCTACCACACAGTGTCAACCCACTACCTACCACACAGTGTGACCCACTACCTACCACACAGTGTGACCCACTACCTACCACACAGTGTGACCCACTACCTACCACACAGTGTCAACCCACTACCTACCACACAGTGTGAACCCACTACCTACCACACAGTGTGACCCACTACCTACCACACAGTGTCAACCCACTACCTACCACACAGTGTGACCCACTACCTACCACACAGTGTGACCCACTACCTACCACACAGTGTGACCCACTACCTACCACACAGTGTCAACCCACTACCTACCACACAGTGTGACCCACTACCTACCACACAGTGTCAACCCACTACCTACCACACAGTGTGTCCCACTACCTACCACACAGTGTGACCCACTACCTACCACACAGTGTCAACCCACTACCTACCACACAGTGTGACCCACTACCTACCACACAGTGTGACCCACTACCTACCACACAGTGTCAACCCACTACCTACCACACAGTGTGCCCCACTACCTACCACACAGTGTGACCCACTACCTACCACACAGTGTGACCCACTACCTACCACACAGTGTCAACCCACTACCTACCACACAGTGTCAACCCACTACCTACCACACAGTGTGACCCACTACCTACCACACAGTGTGACCCACTACCTACCACACAGTGTCAACCCACTACCTACCACACAGTGTGACCCACTACCTACCACACAGTGTGACCCCACTACCTACCACACAGTGTGCCCCACTACCTACCACACAGTGTCAACCCACTACCTACCACACAGTGTGACCCACTACCTACCACACAGTGTAGACCCACTACCTACCACACAGTGTCAACCCACTACCTACCACACAGTGTCAACCCACTACCTACCACACAGTGTGACCCACTACCTACCACACAGTGTGCCCCACTACCTACCACACAGTGTCAACCCACTACCTACCACACAGTGTGACCCACTACCTACCACACAGTGTGCCCCACTACCTACCACACAGTGTCAACCCACTACCTACCACACAGTGTGCCCCACTACCTACCACACAGTGTGCCCCACTACCTACCACACAGTGTCAACCCACTACCTACCACACAGTGTGCCCCACTACCTACCACACAGTGTGCCCCACTACCTACCACACAGTGTGACCCACTACCTACCACACAGTGTCAACCCACTACCTACCACACAGTGTGACCCACTACCTACCACACAGTGTGCCCCACTACCTACCACACAGTGTCAACCCACTACCTACCACACAGTGTGCCCCACTACCTACCACACAGTGTGAACCCACTACCTACCACACAGTGTGACCCACTACCTACCACACAGTGTGACCCACTACCTACCACACAGTGTGCCCCACTACCTACCACACAGTGTGCCCCACTACCTACCACACAGTGTCAACCCACTACCTACCACACAGTGTGACCCACTACCTACCACACAGTGTCAACCCACTACCTACCACACAGTGTGAGCCACTACCTACCACACAGTGTGACCCACTACCTACCACACAGTGTGACCCACTACCTACCACACAGTGTGAGCCCACTACCTACCACACAGTGTCAACCCACTACCTACCACACAGTGTGCCCCACTACCTGCCACACAGTGTCAACCCACTACCTACCACACAGTGTCAACCCACTACCTACCACACAGTGTGAGCCACTACCTACCACACAGTGTGACCCACTACCTACCACACAGTGTGACCCACTACCTACCACACAGTGTGTCCCACTACCTACCACACAGTGTCAACCCACTACCTACCACACAGTGTGACCCACTACCTACCACACAGTGTGCACCCACTACCTACCACACAGTGTCAACCCACTACCTACCACACAGTGTGACCCACTACCTACCACACAGTGTGTCCCACTACCTGCCACACAGTGTGACCCACTACCTACCACACAGTGTCAACCCACTACCTACCACACAGTGTGACCCACTACCTACCACACAGTGTGACCCACTACCTACCACACAGTGTCAACCCACTACCTACCACACAGTGTCAACCCACTACCTACCACACAGTGTGCCCCACTACCTACCACACAGTGTGTCCCACTACCTACCACACAGTGTCAACCCACTACCTACCACACAGTGTGACCCACTACCTACCACACAGTGTGCCCCACTACCTACCACACAGTGTGCCCCACTACCTACCACACAGTGTCAACCCACTACCTACCACACAGTGTGACCCACTACCTACCACACAGTGTCAACCCACTACCTACCACACAGTGTGACCCACTACCTACCACACAGTGTGCCCCACTACCTACCACACAGTGTGCCCCACTACCTACCACACAGTGTCAACCCACTACCTACCACACAGTGTGCCCCACTACCTACCACACAGTGTGACCCACTACCTACCACACAGTGTGACCCACTACCTACCACACAGTGTCAACCCACTACCTACCACACAGTGTCAACCCACTACCTACCACACAGTGTCAACCCACTACCTACCACACAGTGTGACCCACTACCTACCACACAGTGTGACCCACTACCTACCACACAGTGTCAACCCACTACCTACCACACAGTGTGCCCCACTACCTACCACACAGTGTGACCCACTACCTACCACACAGTGTGACCCACTACCTACCACACAGTGTCAACCCACTACCTACCACACAGTGTCAACCCACTACCTACCACACAGTGTGCCCCACTACCTACCACACAGTGTGCCCCACTACCTACCACACAGTGTCAACCCACTACCTACCACACAGTGTCAACCCACTACCTACCACACAGTGTGACCCACTACCTACCACACAGTGTCAACCCACTACCTACCACACAGTGTCAACCCACTACCTACCACACAGTGTGCCCCACTACCTGCCACACAGTGTCAACCCACTACCTACCACACAGTGTGAGCCACTACCTACCACACAGTGTGACCCACTACCTACCACACAGTGTGAGCCACTACCTACCACACAGTGTGAGCCACTACCTACCACACAGTGTCAACCCACTACCTACCACACAGCGTGACCCACTACCTACCACACAGTGTAGACCCACTACCTACCACACAGTGTCAACCCACTACCTACCACACAGTGTGACCCACTACCTACCACACAGTGTCAACCCACTACCTACCACACAGTGTGACCCACTACCTACCACACAGTGTGCCCCACTACCTACCACACAGTGTCAACCCACTACCTACCACACAATGTCAACCCACTACCTACCACACAGTGTGACCCACTACCTACCACACAGTGTGCCCCACTACCTACCACACAGTGTCAACCCACTACCTACCACACAGTGTGTCCCACTACCTACCACACAGTGTGACCCACTACCTACCACACAGTGTCAACCCACTACCTACCACACAGTGTGACCCACTACCTACCACACAGCGTGACCCACTACCTACCACACAGTGTCAACCCACTACCTACCACACAGTGTCAACCCACTACCTACCACACAGTGTCAACCCACTACCTACCACACAGTGTCAACCCACTACCTACCACACAGTGTGACCCACTACCTACCACACAGTGTCAACCCACTACCTACCACACAGTGTCAACCCACTACCTACCACACAGTGTCAACCCACTACCTACCACACAGTGAGACCCACTACCTACCACACAGTGTCAACCCACTACCTACCACACAGTGTCAACCCACTACCTACCACACAGTGTCAACCCACTACCTACCACACAGTGTCAACCCACTACCTACCACACAGTGTCAACCCACTACCTACCACACAGTGTCAACCCACTACCTACCACACAGTGTGACCCACTACCTACCACACAGTGTCAACCCACTACCTACCACACAGTGTCAACCCACTACCTACCACACAGTGTCAACCCACTACCTACCACACAGTGTCAACCCACTACCTACCACACAGTGTCAACCCACTACCTACCACACAGTGTCAACCCACTACCTACCACACAGTGTCAACCCACTACCTACCACACAGTGAGACCCACTACCTACCACACAGTGTGACCCACTACCTACCACACAGTGTCAACCCACTACCTACCACACAGTGAGACCCACTACCTACCACACAGTGTGTCCCACTACCTACCACACAGTGTCAACCCACTACCTACCACACAGTGTCAACCCACTACCTACCACACAGTGAGACCCACTACCTACCACACAGTGTGACCCACTACCTACCACACAGTGTGCCCCACTACCTACCACACAGTGTCAACCCACTACCTACCACACAGTGAGACCCACTACCTACCACACAGTGTCAACCCACTACCTACCACACAGTGAGACCCACTACCTACCACACAGTGTCAACCCACTACCTACCACACAGTGTGCCCCACTACCTACCACACAGTGTAAACCCACTACCTACCACACAGTGTGCCCCACTACCTACCACACAGTGTGTCCCACTACCTACCACACAGTGTCAACCCACTACCTACCACACAGTGTGACCCACTACCTACCACACAGTGTGACCCACTACCTACCACACAGTGTCAACCCACTACCTACCACACAGTGTGACCCACTACCTACCACACAGTGTCAACCCACTACCTACCACACAGTGTGACCCACTACCTGCCACACAGTGTGACCCACTACCTACCACACAGTGTGACCCACTACCTACCACACAGTGTGACCCACTACCTACCACACAGTGTGCCCCACTACCTACCACACAGTGTCAACCCACTACCTACCACACAGTGTGAGCCACTACCTACCACACAGTGTCAACCCACTACCTACCACACAGTGTGACCCACTACCTACCACACAGTGTCAACCCACTACCTACCACACAGTGTCAACCCACTACCTACCACACAGTGTGACCCACTACCTACCACACAGTGTCAACCCACTACCTACCACACAGTGTGACCCACTACCTACCACACAGTGTGCCCCACTCCCTGCCACACAGTGTCAACCCACTACCTACCACACAGTGTGACCCCACTACCTACCACACAGTGTGACCCACTACCTACCACACAGTGTGCCCCACTACCTGCCACACAGTGTGACCCACTACCTACCACACAGTGTGACCCCACTACCTACCACACAGTGTCAACCCACTACCTACCACACAGTGTGACCCACTACCTGCCACACAGTGTCAACCCACTACCTACCACACAGTGTGAGCCACTACCTACCACACAGTGTGACCCACTACCTGCCACACAGTGTCAACCCACTACCTACCACACAGTGTGAGCCACTACCTACCACACAGTGTGACCCACTACCTACCACACAGTGTGACCCACTACCTACCACACAGTGTGACCCACTACCTACCACACAGTGTCAACCCACTACCTACCACACAGTGTGCCCCACTACCTACCACACAGTGTGACCCACTACCTACCACACAGTGTGACCCACTACCTGCCACACAGTGTGACCCACTACCTACCACACAGTGTGCCCCACTACCTACCACACAGTGTGCCCCACTACCTGCCACACAGTGTCAACCCACTACCTACCACACAGTGTCAACCCACTACCTACCACACAGTGTCAACCCACTACCTACCACACAGTGTCAACCCACTACCTACCACACAGTGTCAACCCACTACCTACCACACAGTGTGACCCACTACCTACCACACAGTGTGTCCCACTACCTACCACACAGTGTGACCCACTACCTACCACACAGTGTGACCCACTACCTACCACACAGTGTGACCCACTACCTACCACACAGCGTGACCCACTACCTACCACACAGTGTGACCCACTACCTACCACACAGTGTCAACCCACTACCTACCACACAGTGTGACCCACTACCTACCACACAGTGTGAGCCACTACCTACCACACAGTGTGCCCCACTACCTACCACACAGTGTCAACCCACTACCTACCACACAGTGTCAACCCACTACCTACCACACAGTGTCAACCCACTACCTACCACACAGTGTCAACCCACTACCTACCACACAGTGTCAACCCACTACCTACCACACAGTGTGACCCACTACCTACCACACAGTGTGTCCCACTACCTACCACACAGTGTGACCCACTACCTACCACACAGTGTGACCCACTACCTACCACACAGTGTCAACCCACTACCTACCACACAGTGTGCCCCACTACCTACCACACAGTGTGAGCCACTACCTACCACACAGTGTGACCCACTACCTACCACACAGTGTGAGCCACTACCTACCACACAGTGTGTCCCACTACCTACCACACAGTGTGAGCCACTACCTACCACACAGTGTCAACCCACTACCTACCACACAGTGTGTCCCACTACCTACCACACAGTGTGACCCACTACCTACCACACAGTGTCAACCCACTACCTACCACACAGTGTGCCCCACTACCTACCACACAGTGTGAGCCACTACCTACCACACAGTGTCAACCCACTACCTACCACACAGTGTCAACCCACTACCTACCACACAGTGTGCCCCACTACCTACCACACAGTGTGACCCACTACCTACCACACAGTGTGAGCCACTACCTACCACACAGTGTGACCCACTACCTACCACACAGTGTGACCCACTACCTACCACACAGTGTGACCCACTACCTACCACACAGTGTGTCCCACTACCTACCACACAGTGTGACCCACTACCTACCACACAGTGTGCCCCACTACCTACCACACAGTGTGACCCACTACCCCCACTACCTACAACACACAGTGTGACCCCACTACCTACCACACAAGTGTGACCCCACTACCTACCACACAGTGTTCCACCCACTACTACCACACAGTGTCGACACCCACACAACACTGCCCACACAGTGTGACCCACTAACCTACCACACAGTGTCGAAACCCACTACCTACCACACAGTGTGACCCACTACCTACCACACAGTGTGACCCACTACCTACCACACAGTGTGACCCACTACCTACACACAGTGTGACCCACTACCTACCACACAGTGTCGACCCACTACCTACCACACAGTGTCAACCCACTACCTACCACACAGTGTCGACCACCACTACCTACCACACAGTGTGAACCCACTACCTACCACACAGTGTGACCCACTACCTACCACACAGTGTGAACCCACTACCTACCACACAGTGTCGAACCCACTACCTACCACACAGTGTGACCCACTACCTACCACACAGTGTGACCCACTACCTACCACACAGTGTGACCCACTACCTACCACACAGTGTGACCCACTACCTACCACACAGTGTACCCACTACCTTCCACACAGTGTGACCCACTACCTACCACACAGTGTGACCCACTACCTACCACACAGTGTGACCCACTACCTACCCACAGTGTCAACCCACTACCTACCACACAGTGTGACCCACTACCTACCACACAGTGTGACCCACTACCTACCACACAGTGTGACCCCACTACCTACCACACAGTGTGACCCACTACCTACCACACAGTGTCAACCCACTACCTACCACACAGTGTGACCCACTACCTACCACACAGTGTGACCCACTACCTACCACACAGTGTGACCCACTACCTACCACACAGTGTCAACCCACTACCTACCACACAGTGTGCCCCACTACTACCACACAGTGTCACCCACTACCTACCACACAGTGTGACCCACTACCTACCACACAGTGTCAACCCACTACCTACCACACAGTGTGCCCCACTACCTACCACACAGTGTCAACCCACTACCTACCACACAGTGTGACCCACTACCTACCACACAGTGTGACCCACTACCTACCACACAGTGTCAACCCACTACCTACCACACAGTGTGCCCCACTACCTACCACACAGTGTGCCCCACTACCTACCACACAGTGTGACCCACTACCTACCACACAGTGTCAACCCACTACCTACCACACAGTGTGACCCACTACCTACCACACAGTGTGCCCCACTACCTACCACACAGTGTGCACCCACTACCTACCACACAGTGTGACCCACTACCTACCACACAGTGTGACCCCACTACCTACCACACAGTGTGACCCACTACCTACCACACAGTGTGACCCACTACCTACCACACAGTGTGACCCACTACCTACCACACAGTGTGACCCACTACCTACCACACAGTGTGACCCACTACCTACCACACAGTGTGACCCCACTACCTACCACACAGTGTGACCCCACTACCTACCACACAGTGTGACCCACTACCTACCACACAGTGTGACCCACTACCTACCACAGCAGTGTGAGCCACTACCTACCACACAGTGTGAACCCACTACCTACCACACAGTGTGAACCCACTACCTACCACACAGTGTGCCCCACTACCTACCACACAGTGTGACCCACTACCTACCACACAGTGTGACCCACTACCTACCACACAGTGTGAACCCACTACCTACCACACAGTGTGACCCACTACCTACCACACAGTGTGACCCACTACCTACCACACAGTGTGACCCACTACCTACCACACAGTGTGACCCACTACCTACCACACAGTGTGACCCACTACCTACCACGCAGTGTGAGCCACTACCTACCACACAGTGTGCCCCACTACCTACCACACAGTGTGACCCACTACCTACCACACAGTGTGCCCCACTACCTACCACACAGTGTGACCCACTACCTACCACACAGTGTGCCCCACTACCTACCACACAGTGTGCCCCACTACCTACCACACAGTGTGACCCACTACCTACCACACAGTGTGCCCCACTACCTACCACACAGTGTGACCCACTACCTACCACACAGTGTGACCCACTACCTACCACACAGTGTGACCCACTACCTACCACACAGTGTGCCCCACTACCTACCACACAGTGTGACCCCACTACCTACCACACAGTGTGACCCACTACCTACCACACAGTGTGACCCACTACCTACCACACAGTGTGAGCCACTACCTACCACACAGTGTCAACCCACTACCTACCACACAGTGTGACCCACTACCTACCACACAGTGTGCCCCACTACCTACCACACAGTGTGAGCCACTACCTACCACACAGTGTCAACCCACTACCTACCACACAGTGTGACCCACTACCTACCACACAGTGTCAACCCACTACCTACCACACAGTGTCAACCCACTACCTACCACACAGTGTCAACCCACTACCTACCACACAGTGTGACCCACTACCTACCACACAGTGTCAACCCACTACCTACCACACAGTGTCAACCCACTACCTACCACACAGTGTCAACCCACTACCTACCACACAGTGTGCCCCACTACCTACCACACAGTGTCAACCCACTACCTACCACACAGTGTCAACCCACTACCTACCACACAGTGTGCCCCACTACCTACCACACAGTGTGACCCACTACCTACCACACAGTGTGACCCACTACCTACCACACAGTGTCAACCACTACCTACCACACAGTGTGCCCCACTACCTACCACACAGTGTGACCCACTACCTACCACACAGTGTGACCCACTACCTACCACACAGTGTGACCCACTACCTACCACACAGTGTGACCCACTACCTACCACACAGTGTCAACCCACTACCTACCACACAGTGTGACCCACTACCTACCACACAGTGTGACCCCACTACCTACCACACAGTGTCAACCCACTACCTACCACACAGTGTGACCCACTACCTACCACACAGTGTGACCCACTACCTACCACACAGTGTGCCCCACTACCTACCACACAGTGTCAACCCACTACCTACCACACAGTGTGACCCACTACCTACCACACAGTGTGACCCACTACCTACCACACAGTGTGACCCACTACCTACCACACAGTGTGCCCCACTCCCTACCACACAGTGTGTCCCACTACCTACCACACAGTGTGACCCACTACCTGCCACACAGTGTCAACCCACTACCTACCACACAGTGTCAACCCACTACCTACCACACAGTGTGACCCACTACCTACCACACAGTGTGACCCCACTACCTACCACACAGTGTCAACCCACTACCTACCACACAGTGTGACCCACTACCTACCACACAGTGTGACCCACTACCTACCACACAGTGTGACCCACTACCTACCACACAGTGTCAACCCACTACCTACCACACAGTGTGACCCACTACCTACCACACAGTGTGACCCCACTACCTACCACACAGTGTCAACCCACTACCTACCACACAGTGTGACCCACTACCTACCACACAGTGTGACCCACTACCTACCACACAGTGTGCCCCACTACCTACCACACAGTGTAAACCCACTACCTACCACACAGTGTGACCCACTACCTACCACACAGTGTGACCCACTACCTACCACACAGTGTGACCCACTACCTACCACACAGTGTGACCCACTACCTACCACACAGTGTCAACCCACTACCTACCACACAGTGTGACCCACTACCTACCACACAGTGTCAACCCACTACCTACCACACAGTGTGCCCCACTACCTGCCACACAGTGTGACCCACTACCTACCACACAGTGTCAACCCACTACCTACCACACAGTGTCAACCCACTACCTACCACACAGTGTGACCCACTACCTACCACACAGTGTGACCCACTACCTACCACACAGTGTCAACCCACTACCTACCACACAGTGTGACCCACTACCTACCACACAGTGTCAACCCACTACCTACCACACAGTGTGCCCCACTACCTACCACACAGTGTCAACCCACTACCTACCACACAGTGTCAACCCACTACCTACCACACAGTGTCAACCCACTACCTACCACACAGTGTGACCCACTACCTACCACACAGTGTGACCCACTACCTACCACACAGTGTCAACCCACTACCTACCACACAGTGTGACCCACTACCTACCACACAGTGTCAACCCACTACCTACCACACAGTGTGACCCACTACCTACCACACAGTGTGTCCCACTACCTACCACACAGTGTCAACCCACTACCTACCACACAGTGTGACCCACTACCTACCACACAGTGTGACCCACTACCTACCACACAGTGTGACCCACTACCTGCCACACAGTGTGACCCACTACCTACCACACAGTGTGACCCACTACCTACCACACAGTGTCAACCCACTACCTACCACACAGTGTGACCCACTACCTACCACACAGTGTGACCCACTACCTGCCACACAGTGTGAACCCACTACCTACCACACAGTGTGACCCACTACCTACCACACAGTGTCAACCCACTACCTACCACACAGTGTCGACCCACTACCTACCACACAGTGTCGACCCACTACCTACCACACAGTGTGACCCACTACCTACCACACAGTGTGCCCCACTACCTACCACACAGTGTGACCCACTACCTACCACACAGTGTGACCCACTACCTACCACACAGTGTGACCCACTACCTACCACACAGTGTCAACCCACTACCTACCACACAGTGAGACCCACTACCTACCACACAGTGTGACCCACTACCTACCACACAGTGTCAACCCACTACCTACCACACAGTGTGACCCACTACCTACCACACAGTGTGACCCACTACCTACCACACAGTGTGACCCACTACCTACCACACAGTGTCAACCCACTACCTACCACACAGTGTGACCCACTACCTACCACACAGTGAGACCCACTACCTACCACACAGTGAGACCCACTACCTACCACACAGTGTGACCCACTACCTACCACACAGTGTGACCCACTACCTACCACACAGTGTGACCCACTACCTACCACACAGTGTGACCCACTACCTACCACACAGTGTGACCCACTACCTACCACACAGTGTGACCCACTACCTACCACACAGTGTCAACCCACTACCTACCACACAGTGTGAGCCACTACCTACCACACAGTGTGACCCACTACCTACCACACAGTGTGACCCACTACCTACCACACAGTGTGACCCACTACCTACCACACAGTGTGACCCACTACCTACCACACAGTGTGACCCACTACCTACCACACAGTGTGACCCACTACCTACCACACAGTGTCAACCCACTACCTACCACACAGTGTGACCCACTACCTACCACACAGTGTGACCCACTACCTACCACACAGTGTGACCCACTACCTACCACACAGTGTGCCCCACTACCTACCACACAGTGTGACCCACTACCTACCACACAGTGTGACCCACTACCTACCACACAGTGTGACCCACTACCTACCACACAGTGTGACCCACTACCTACCACACAGTGTGACCCACTACCTACCACACAGTGTGACCCACTACCTACCACACAGTGTGACCCACTACCTACCACACAGTGTGAACCCACTACCTACCACACAGTGTGACCCACTACCTACCACACAGTGTGAGCCACTACCTACCACACAGTGTCAACCCACTACCTACCACACAGTGTGACCCACTACCTACCACACAGTGTCAACCCACTACCTACCACACAGTGTCAACCCACTACCTACCACACAGTGTGAACCCACTACCTACCACACAGTGTGACCCCACTACCTACCACACAGTGTCAACCCACTACCTACCACACAGTGTGACCCACTACCTACCACACAGTGTGCCCCACTACCTACCACACAGTGTGACCCACTACCTACCACACAGTGTGACCCACTACCTACCACACAGTGTGACCCACTACCTACCACACAGTGTGACCCACTACCTACCACACAGTGTGCCCCACTACCTACCACACAGTGTGACCCACTACCTACCACACAGTGTGCCCCACTACCTACCACACAGTGTCAACCCACTACCTACCACACAGTGTGACCCACTACCTACCACACAGTGTGAGCCACTACCTACCACACAGTGTCAACCCACTACCTACCACACAGTGTCAACCCACTACCTACCACACAGTGTGCCCCACTACCTACCACACAGTGTGACCCCACTACCTACCACACAGTGTGCCCCACTACCTACCACACAGTGTGACCCACTACCTACCACACAGTGTGACCCACTACCTACCACACAGTGTGCCCCACTACCTACCACACAGTGTGACCCACTACCTACCACACAGCGTGACCCACTACCTACCACACAGTGTGAACCCACTACCTACCACACAGTGTCAACCCACTACCTACCACACAGTGTGACCCACTACCTACCACACAGTGTGAACCCACTACCTACCACACAGTGTGACCCACTACCTACCACACAGTGTCAACCCACTACCTACCACACAGTGTCAACCCACTACCTACCACACAGTGTGCCCCACTACCTACCACACAGTGTGCCCCACTACCTACCACACAGTGTGACCCCACTACCTACCACACAGTGTGCCCCACTACCTACCACACAGTGTCAACCCACTACCTACCACACAGTGTGCCCCACTACCTACCACACAGTGTCAACCCACTACCTACCACACAGTGTGACCCACTACCTACCACACAGTGTGACCCACTACCTACCACACAGTGTGCCCCACTACCTACCACACAGTGTGACCCACTACCTACCACACAGTGTCAACCCACTACCTACCACACAGTGTGACCCACTACCTACCACACAGTGTCAACCCACTACCTACCACACAGTGTCAACCCACTACCTACCACACAGTGTGCCCCACTACCTACCACACAGCGTGACCCACTACCTACCACACAGTGTGACCCACTACCTACCACACAGCGTGACCCACTACCTACCACACAGTGTGACCCACTAACTACCACACAGTGTGACCCACTACCTACCACACAGCGTGACCCACTACCTACCACACAGTGTGACCCCACTACCTACCACACAGTGTGCCCCACTACCTACCACACAGTGTCAACCCACTACCTACCACACAGTGTCAACCCACTACCTACCACACAGTGTCAACCCACTACCTACCACACAGTGTGACCCACTACCTACCACACAGTGTGACCCACTACCTACCACACAGTGTCAACCCACTACCTACCACACAGTGTCAACCCACTACCTACCACACAGTGTGACCCACTACCTACCACACAGTGTGACCCACTACCTACCACACAGTGTCAACCCACTACCTACCACACAGTGTGACCCACTACCTACCACACAGTGTCAACCCACTACCTACCACACAGTGTGACCCACTACCTACCACACAGTGTGACCCACTACCTACCACACAGTGTGACCCACTACCTACCACACAGTGTCAACCCACTACCTACCACACAGTGTGACCCACTCCCTACCACACAGTGTGACCCACTACCTACCACACAGTGTGAGCCACTACCTACCACACAGTGTGACCCACTACCTACCACACAGTGTGCCCCACTACCTACCACACAGTGTGACCCACTACCTACCACACAGTGTGCCCCACTACCTACCACACAGTGTGACCCACTACCTACCACACAGTGTGACCCACTACCTACCACACAGTGTCAACCCACTACCTACCACACAGTGTGACCCACTACCTACCACACAGTGTGACCCACTACCTACCACACAGTGTGACCCACTACCTACCACACAGTGTGAGCCACTACCTACCACACAGTGTGCCCCACTACCTACCACACAGTGTGTCCCACTCCCTACCACACAGTGTGACCCACTACCTACCACACAGTGTGACCCACTACCTACCACACAGTGTGACCCACTACCTACCACACAGTGTGACCCACTACCTACCACACAGTGTGCCCCACTACCTACCACACAGTGTGTCCCACTCCCTACCACACAGTGTGACCCACTACCTACCACACAGTGTGAGCCACTACCTACCACACAGTGTGACCCACTACCTACCACACAGTGTGCCCCACTACCTACCACACAGTGTGACCCACTACCTACCACACAGTGTGCCCCACTACCTACCACACAGTGTGACCCACTACCTACCACACAGTGTGACCCACTACCTACCACACAGTGTCAACCCACTACCTACCACACAGTGTGACCCACTACCTACCACACAGTGTCAACCCACTACCTACCACACAGTGTCAACCCACTACCTACCACACAGTGTCAACCCACTACCTACCACACAGTGTGACCCACTACCTACCACACAGTGTCAACCCACTACCTACCACACAGTGTCAACCCACTACCTACCACACAGTGTGACCCACTACCTACCACACAGTGTCAACCCACTACCTACCACACAGTGTGACCCACTACCTACCACACAGTGTCAACCCACTACCTACCACACAGTGTCAACCCACTACCTACCACACAGTGTCAACCCACTACCTACCACACAGTGTCAACCCACTACCTACCACACAGTGTGACCCACTACCTACCACACAGTGTCAACCCACTACCTACCACACAGTGTGACCCACTACCTACCACACAGTGTGACCCACTACCTACCACACAGTGTCAACCCACTACCTACCACACAGTGTCAACCCACTACCTACCACACAGTGTCAACCCACTACCTACCACACAGTGTGACCCACTACCTACCACACAGTGTCAACCCACTACCTACCACACAGTGTGACCCACTACCTACCACACAGTGTGACCCACTACCTACCACACAGTGTGACCCACTACCTACCACACAGTGTGAGCCACTACCTACCACACAGTGTGACCCACTACCTACCACACAGTGTGCCCCACTACCTACCACACAGTGTCAACCCACTACCTACCACACAGTGTGACCCACTACCTACCACACAGTGTGACCCACTACCTGCCACACAGTGTGACCCACTACCTACCACACAGTGTGCCCCACTACCTACCACACAGTGTGACCCACTACCTACCACACAGTGTGAGCCACTACCTACCACACAGTGTGCCCCACTACCTACCACACAGTGTGACCCACTACCTGCCACACAGTGTGACCCACTACCTACCACACAGTGTCGACCCACTACCTACCACACAGTGTGCCCCACTACCTACCACACAGTGTGACCCACTACCTGCCACACAGTGTGACCCACTACCTACCACACAGTGTCGACCCACTACCTACCACACAGTGTGCCCCACTACCTACCACACAGTGTGCCCCACTACCTACCACACAGTGTGAGCCACTACCTACCACACAGTGTGACCCACTACCTACCACACAGTGTCAACCCACTACCTACCACACAGTGTGCCCCACTACCTACCACACAGTGTGCCCCACTACCTACCACACAGTGTCAACCCACTACCTACCACACAGCGTGACCCACTACCTACCACACAGCGTGACCCACTACCTACCACACAGTGTCAACCCACTACCTACCACACAGTGTGCCCCACTACCTACCACACAGTGTGACCCCACTACCTACCACACAGTGTGACCCCACTACCTACCACACAGTGTGCCCCACTACCTACCACACAGTGTGACCCACTACCTACCACACAGTGTCAACCCACTACCTACCACACAGTGTGCCCCACTACCTACCACACAGTGTGACCCACTACCTACCACACAGTGTGACCCACTACCTACCACACAGTGTGACCCACTACCTACCACACAGTGTGACCCACTACCTACCACACAGTGTCAACCCACTACCTACCACACAGTGTGACCCCACTACCTACCACACAGTGTGACCCCACTACCTACCACACAGTGTGACCCACTACCTACCACACAGTGTGACCCACTACCTACCACACAGTGTGACCCACTACCTACCACACAGTGTGAACCCACTACCTACCACACAGTGTCAACCCACTACCTACCACACAGTGTCAACCCACTACCTACCACACAGTGTGCCCCACTACCTACCACACAGTGTCAACCCACTACCTACCACACAGTGTCAACCCACTACCTACCACACAGTGTGCCCCACTACCTACCACACAGTGTCAACCCACTACCTACCACACAGTGTGACCCACTACCTACCACACAGTGTCAACCCACTACCTACCACACAGTGTCAACCCACTACCTACCACACAGTGTGCCCCACTACCTACCACACAGTGTCAACCCACTACCTACCACACAGTGTGAACCCACTACCTACCACACAGTGTCAACCCACTACCTACCACACAGTGTGCCCCACTACCTACCACACAGTGTGCCCCACTACCTACCACACAGTGTGCCCCACTACCTACCACACAGTGTCAACCCACTACCTACCACACAGTGTGACCCACTACCTACCACACAGTGTGAACCCACTACCTACCACACAGTGTGAACCCACTACCTACCACACAGGGTGACCCACTACCTACCACACAGTGTGACCCACTACCTACCACACAGTGTCAACCCACTACCTACCACACAGTGTCAACCCACTACCTACCACACAGTGTCAACCCACTACCTACCACACAGTGTCAACCCACTACCTACCACACAGTGTCAACCCACTACCTACCACACAGCGTGACCCACTACCTACCACACAGTGTGCCCCACTACCTACCACACAGTGTGCCCCACTACCTACCACACAGTGTCAACCCACTACCTACCACACAGTGTGAGCCACTACCTACCACACAGTGTCAACCCACTACCTACCACACAGTGTCAACCCACTACCTGCCACACAGTGTGACCCACTACCTACCACACAGTGTGACCCACTACCTACCACACAGCGTGCCCCACTACCTACCACACAGTGTGACCCACTACCTGCCACACAGTGTGACCCACTACCTACCACACAGTGTCAACCCACTACCTACCACACAGTGTCAACCCACTACCTACCACACAGTGTCAACCCACTACCTACCACACAGTGTCAACCCACTACCTACCACACAGTGTCAACCCACTACCTACCACAGAGTGTGACCCACTACCTACCACACAGTGTGAGCCACTACCTACCACACAGTGTCAACCCACTACCTACCACACAGTGTGTCCCACTACCTACCACACAGTGTGACCCACTACCTACCACACAGTGTGACCCACTACCTACCACACAGTGTGACCCACTACCTACCACACAGTGTGACCCACTACCTACCACACAGTGTGACCCACTACCTACCACACAGTGTGACCCACTACCTACCACACAGTGTCAACCCACTACCTACCACACAGTGTGACCCACTACCTACCACACAGTGTGCCCCCACTACCTACCACACAGTGTGCCCCACTACCTACCACACAGTGTCAACCCACTACCTACCACACAGTGTCAACCCACTACCTACCACACAGTGTCAACCCACTACCTACCACACAGTGTCAACCCACTACCTACCACACAGTGTCAACCCACTACCTACCACACAGTGTGACCCACTACCTACCACACAGTGTCAACCCACTACCTACCACACAGTGTGACCCACTACCTACCACACAGTGTCAACCCACTACCTACCACACAGTGTGACCCACTACCTACCACACAGTGTGACCCACTACCTACCACACAGTGTGACCCACTACCGACTACACACCGAACCCGCCGGTCGGCGTACAAATTACGGCCCCTTAAGTCGTCTTCACGAGTCTTTCATCGATCCGCTCCGCGCCCATCGCGGGGGGGGGGGGGGTTGGCATCGTCCCCCACTCCTCCTGATGTCAAAGGTTATATGGGCGAGGCTTAGGACTGTGACGTAAGCAACGGCAATGGCTGCTTTGGGTACGCGGTCCAGACCTGCCCAGAAACCCTGGCTGACAGAGGAGGTGTTCAGGTTAAATTTCGATGTAAAGCTTCTTTCGTGACTGCAGCAGGGATTCATCTTCTTGGTTCTTTCGGTAAAGTCGCCGCGGAGAAGGGAAGTAATAAAATAATAAAAAGAAAACATAATATTGGTAAAGTCGCGTAGAAGGGAAGTAATAAAATAATTAAAAGAAAACATAATATTGGTAAAGTCGCGTAGAAGGGAAGTAATAAAATAATAAAAAGAAAACATAATATTGGTAAAGTCGCGTAGAAGGGAAGTAATAAAATAATAAAAAGAAAACATAATATTGGTAAAGTCGCGTAGAAGGGAAGTAATAAAATAATAAAAAGAAAACATAATATTGGTAAAGTCACGTAGAAGGGAAGTAATAAAATAATAAAAAGAAAACATAATATTGGTAAAGTCGCGTAGAAGGGAAGTAATAAAATAATAAAAAGAAAACATAATATTGGTAAAGTCGCGTAGAAGGGAAGTAATAAAATAATTAAAAGAAAACATAATATTGGTAAAGTCGCGTAGAAGGGAAGTAATAAAATAATAAAAAGAAAACATAATATTGGTAAAGTCACGTAGAAGGGAAGTAATAAAATAATAAAAATAAAACACGATAAAATAATTCTCACGACGTTTCGGCCACAACGCAAGCAGCCGTCTTCAGGTGAAGAATGAAACAGGGAATGCATCATTTGCTCCGCTGCGGGTCTCCTTCCACCGCTCTCCCATTGATATGTTTCGTTGCTGCTACATACTATTAACATTCCCTCCCTTTGTTAATGCTAACCCTACCCCCTCCCTTTGATGCTGCTAATCCTGCATAATGCATGGGCATAATATGACTTTGAAACCCCCCCCGCCGCCCACCTCCTACGCATTTCCCATAAATATGCTAAATTCCTCTTGATATGCACATTCTTTTGTCAAGGCACTCTTCTTCCACCTCCAACCCAGCTTAAATATACGCTCCAAGCTTGGCAGCGTCTCATTCTTCACCTGAAGACGGCTGCTTGCGTTGTGGCCGAAACGTCGTGAGAATGATTTTATTACGTTTTATTTTTATTATTTTATTGCTTCCCTTCTACGTGGCGACTTTACCGAAAGAACCAAGAAGGTGTTCAGGTTAGTTGAGAAAAAGCGAGATATGAGCCCGGCGCAGTTTCGGCAAGGTGCCGGGTCATGTGTCCCTCTCCGGCAACAAAGGAGCTGCCCGGCTCACCGATGTTCGGAGGGGTTGGGGGGATGCGGTGTGGATCCGCGTTAGCGTCCCGAGTCCGAGCCGCTGTCGGCAACAGACCCGGGGCGCCGGTGTTGCCGCTGTTGTTTCGGAGAGTGCCACCCACCGCTTCAACCAGATGGACTGGACTCGGAAGAGCGGGCAAAATGGTCAAATGTTTGCCACCTGACCCTGCTCACTTACTCCGGAGGGGGGGCTCGTCGATGGGTTTCCGCGAGGATTTTTGTTTCCATCTCGCGATCTT
>NW_027621712.1:42223-72223 GCF_964198595.1 Lampetra fluviatilis | reverse complement strand
TGAGTGTGTGTGTATGAGTGTGTATGTATGAGTGTGTGTGTATGAGTGTGTGTGTGTGTGTATGAGTGTGTGTGTATGAGTGTGTGTGTATGTATGAGTGTGTGTGTATGAGTGTGTGTGTATGAGTGTGTATGTGTATGTATGAGTGTGTGTGTGTGTGTGTATGAGTGTGTGTGTATGAGTGTGTGTGTATGAGTATGTGTGTATAAGTGTGTGTGTGTGTGTAAGAGTATGTGTGTATGTATGAGTGTGTGTATGTGTATGAGTGTGTGTGTATGAGTGTGTGTGTATGAGTGTGTGTGTGTATGTGTGTGTGTATGAGTGTGTATGTATGAGTGTGTGTGTATGAGTGTGTGTGTATGAGTGTGTGTGTGTATGTGTGTGTGTATGAGTGTGTATGTATGAGTGTGTGTGTATGTGGGGAGCGGTAGTGTAGCGGTTAGCGCGCTGCGCTATGAACCTGGCGACCCGAGTTCGATTCCCGCTCACGGCTAACACCAGTGACGATTATCTGAACCGGTCCTGGGCCTCCCCTAGGTCGACTCAGCCTTAAATGAGTACCTGGTGCGGTGTGTAAACATCGCCACTGGGGAGACAAAGGCGGTCGGGCGTGGTGCTGGCCACCCACCCCCTCGTGTACCGTTCCGGCCTTCATAGGTGCTCGCTAACAGCACTTGCCCCTACAGTCTGTTAAGGCTATACGGGGGATCTTTGTGCATGAGTGTGTGTGCATGAGTGTGTGTGCATGAGTGTGTGTGCATGTGTGTATGAGTGAGTGTGTGTGTGTGCATGAGTGTGTGTGCATGAGTGTATATGAGTATGTGTGTATGAGTGTGTGTGTGTAATAAATGATGTTGACGACACACAGCTTGGTCTCCGTTTCGCTTTTATTCTTTGTTATGCCGCTCACACTCCTCCGATCCCTCTTGCGCGCCCTTCCCGTCAGCCCCACTACTTCCCGCTCCCGCACACCGCTGGCTGACTGTGTGCTTGGAGTTGTCTCCAGCCACGTAGCTGATGGCGCAGGAGACGTCCCACAACCCAACGTGGTCCCCACTCTGTGACGACCGCCAAGTGACCTCGAGCCTCCCCCTGATATCCTCCTTACACGTCATCCTGACTCCACCTACCGCCACGCCCTTTCAGAACCTTCTAGATTACGCCCCCCCCCGGCTCCGCCCCTAGGCTCCGCCCCTGATCTTCCGGGCATCCGATTGGCCCAGAGCTGAGCGGAGCACCGGGTGGCTAAAGCACAGCAAGTTGGCACGGTAGGGGGCACAGGTGGTGCATCAGCCAGTCATCTCGGTCATCTCGGTCAGTCGCCCTCCAACGAAATCGGAGGGCGGAGGAGCGACGCTCACAACAACGAGCGGAACGCCGGGTGGCTAAAGCACAGCAAGTTGGCACGGTAGGGGGCACAGGTGGTGCATCAGCCAGTCATCTCGGTCATCTCGGTCAGTCGCCCTCCAACGAAATCGGAGGGCGGAGGAGCGACGCTCACAACAACGAGCGGAGCGCCGGGTGGCTAAAGCACAGCAAGTTGGCACAGTAGGGGGCACGGGTGGTGCATCAGCCAGTCATCTCGGTCATCTCGGTCAGTCGACCCGTGGCACCTGCTGGGTCTGCCCCGTGACCTCCTGCCAGCGGGCGTTCGACACTTCACGTGGTAGCCTCAAGGTGCACATGGCCTGGCACAAGCGTCGTGGTGACGTCACTGCTGTCTTTTCTTGGATTTTATGTTTGCACTTAGTCACATATTCACTTTAGGATGTTTTTTGTTCATGTTTTTGTTTGTTGCGGTTGCACCCGATTTCAAGAGCCGAATGGTTCACAGGGCTGCACCTAATACATGAACTTGAACTTGAACCGCCACTTAGTGGCGAATGGCGGTTGTTGTTGTTGTATGTGTGTGTGAGTGTGTGTGTATGAGTGTGTGTGTGTGTATGAGTGTGTGTGTATATGAATGTGTGTATGTATGAGTGTGTGTGTGTATGTATGAGTGTGTGTATGTATGTATGAGTGTGTGTGTATATGAATGTGTGTGTGAGTGTGTGTGTGTGAGTGTGTGTATGAGTGTGTATGAGTGTGTGTGTATGAGTGAGTGTGTGTATGAGTGAGTGTGTGTATGAGTGTGTGTGTGTATGAGTGTGTGTGTGTATGAGTGTGTGTATGTATGAGTGTGTGTGTGTATGTATGAGTATGTGTGTGTATGTATGAGTGTGTGTGTATATGAATGTGTGTGTGAGTGTGTGTGTATGAGTGTGTGTATGAGTGTGTATGAGTGTGTGTGTATGAGTGAGCGTGTGTATGAGTGAGTGTGTGTATGAGTGTGTGTGTGTATGAGTGTGTGTGTGTATGAGTGTGTGTGTATGAGTGAGTGAGTGTGTGTATGAGTGTGTGTGTGTGTGTATGAGTGTGTGTATGTATGAGTTAGAGTGTTTGAGTGTGTGTGTGTATGAGTTAGAGTGTATGAGTGTGTGTGTGTGTATGTATGAGTGTGTGTGTGTATGAGTGTGTGTGTGTGTGTGCATGAGTTAGAGTGTATGAGTGTGTGTGTGTGTATGAGTTAGAGTGTATGAGTGTGTGTGTGTATGTATGAGTGTGTGTGTGTATCAGTGTGTGTGTATGTATGAGTGTGTGTGTGCATGAGTGTGAGTGTACGAGTGTGTGTGTGTGTGTGTATGTATGAGTGTGTGTGTGTGTATGAGTTAGAGTGTATGAGTGTGTGTGTGTATGTATGAGTGTGTGTGTGTATCAGTGTGTGTGTATGTATGAGTGTGTGTGTGCATGAGTGTGAGTGTACGAGTGTGTGTGTGTGTGTGTATGTATGAGTGTGTGTGTGTGTATGAGTTAGAGTGTATGACAGAGGTGTGGACTCGAGTCATGTGACTTGGACTCGAGTCAGACTCGAGTCATGAATTTGATGACTTGCGACTCGACTTGGACTTGCATAACAATGACTTTGTCCCACCTATGGTGTATGAGTGTGTGTGTGTATGAGTTAGAGTGTACGAGTGTGTGTGTGTGTGTATGTATGAGTGTGTGTGTGTGTATGAGTTAGAGTGTATGAGTGTGTGCGTGTGTGTATGCATGAGTTAGAGTGTATGAGTGTGTGTGTGTATGAGTGTGTGTGTGTGTGTATGCATGAGTTAGAGTGTACGAGTGTGTGTGTGTGTATGAGTGTGTGTGTTCATATGCGGCTGAGTATGTCCCTGTATGGCTGGGTATGTGTGAAAGTGTGAGTGCGTGTGGGTGAGTGAGAGTGTATGAGTGTGTGTGTATGTATGTATGAGTGATCGTGTATGAGTGTGTATGTATGTGTGTGCATGAGTGTGTGTATGAGTGTGTGTATGTATGTATGAGTGATCGTGTATGAGTGTGTATGTATGTGTGTGTGTCTGTGTTCATATGCGACTATGTTCCTGCATGTGCGAATGTGTGGTTACGAGTTAGTTGGGTCACGAAGCCCGCATGCCCTTCCACCGCAAGCCGAGAGGACGTTTGTTTGGCAGCACAGAGAGCGGGTGAAATGGGCACGACACGGGCTGGGGAAGAGATGGAGCTGATGGGTGAGTGGGTGGGGTGAGTGGGTGGTGAGTTGGTGGGTGGTTGAGTGGGTGGGTGGGTGGTTGAGTGGGTGGGTGGGTGAGTGGGTGGGTGAGTGGGTTGTTGGCACGGGCTAGAGAAGTGATGGATGAGTGGGTGGGTGAGTGGGTGGTAAGTTGGTGGGTGAGTGGGTGGGTAGGTGGTTGAGTGGGTGTGTGAGTGGGTGGGTGAGTGATTGGGTGGGTGGGGTGAGTGGGTGGTGAGTTGGTGGGTGGGTGAGTGGGTGGGTGGGTGGTTGAGTGGGTGGGTGGGTGGGTGGTTGAGTGAGTGAGTGAGTGGGTGGGTGGGTGAGTGGGTGGGTCGGGGGGTGAATGGTCTGGTCTGTCCCGTGACCTCCTCATGCACCTAGCCTGGCACAGCAGTCAACCCATGGCACCTGCAGGGTCTGTCCCGTGACCTCCTCCTCCTGCACCTAGCCTGGCACAGCAGTCAACCCGTGGCACCTGCAGGGTCTGTCCCGTGACCTCCTCCTGCACCTAGCCTGGCACAGCAGTCAACCCATGGCACCTGCAGGGTCTGTCCCGTGACCTCCTCCTCCTGCACCTAGCCTGGCACAGCAGCCAACCCATGGCACCTGCTGGGTCTGTCCCGTGACCTCCTCCTGCACCTAGCCTGGCACAGCAGCCAACCCATGGCACCTGCAGGGTCTGTCCCGTGACCCCCTCCTGTCAGCAGCGAGCCTTGATTGGTGGGTTTTGGTGTGTTTATATGTGAGTGTGAGTATGTGAGTGTGAGTATGTGAGTGTGTGTGAGTGTGAGAATATGAGTGTGTGTGAGTGTGTGTATGCGAGTGTGTGTGTTTATATGTGAATGTGTGTTTATTTGAGTGTGTTTGTGTGAGTGTGTGTGAGTGTGTGTGTGATTGTGTGAGTGTCAGTGTGTATGTGTGTGTGTGTTTACATGTGAGTGTGTGTGAGTGTGTGTGTGTGTATATGTGAGTGTGTGTGTATGTGTGAGTGTATGTGTGTATGTGTGAGTGTGTTTGTGTGTGTGTGTTTACATGTGAGTGTGTGTGAGTGTTTATGTGTGAGTGTGTGTGTTTATGTGAGTGTTTGGGAGTGTGTGTGTGTGAGTGTGTGTGTATGTGAGTGTGTGTATGTGTGAGTGCGTGTGAGTGTGTGTGTGTGAAAGTGTGTGTATGTGTGAGTGTGTACGTGTGAGTGTGTGTGAGTGTGTATGTGTGAGTGTGCGTGTTTATGTGAGTGTGTGTGTGTTTATGTGTGAGTGTGTGTGAGTGTGTATGTGAATGTGTGAGTGTGTGTGAGTGTGTGTGTATGTGTGAGTGTGTTTATTTGAGTGTGTGTGAGTGTGTTTATGTGTGAGTGTGTGTGTATGTGTGTATGTGTGTATGTGTGAGTGTGTGTGTTTATTTGAGTGTGTGTGAGTGTATGTGAGTGTGTGTTTATTTGAGTGTGTGTGAGTGTGTATGTGTGTGTGTGTTTATTTGAGTGTGTGTGTATGTGTGTATGTGTGAGTGTGTTTATTTGAGTGTGTGTGAATGTGTGTGAGTGTGTATGTGTGTGTGCATGTTTGTGTGTGAGTGTGTATGTATGAGTGTGTTTATTTGAGTGCGTGTGAGTGTGTATGTGTGCATGTTTGTGTTTATGTGTGAGTGTGTGTGTGAGTGTGTTTATTTGAGTGTGTGTGAGTGTGTATGTGTGTGTGTTTATTTGAGTGTGTGTGAGTGTGTATGTGTGTGTTTATTTGAGTGTGTGTGAGTGTGTATGTGTGAGTGTATGTGAGTGTGTGTGTATGTGTGAGTGTGTTTATTTGAGTGTGTGTGAATGTGTGTGAGTGTGTATGTGTGTGTTTATTTCAGTGTGTGTGAGTGTGTATGTGTGAGTGTATGTGTGTGTGTATGTGTGAGTGTGTTTATTTGAGTGTGTGTGAATGTGTGTGAGTGTGTATGTGTGTGTTTATGTGTGGGTGTGTGAGTGTGTATGTGTGAGTGTATGTGTGTGTGTATGTGTGAGTGTGTTTATTTGAGTGTGTGTGAATGTGTGTGAGTGTGTATGTGTGTGTGTATGTGTGAGTGTGTTTATTTGAGTGTGTGTGAATGTGTGTGAGTGTGTATGTGTGTGTTTATTTGAGTGTGTGTGAGTGTGTATGTGTGAGTGTATGTGAGTGTGTGTGTATGTGTGAGTGTGTTTATTTGAGTGTGTGTGAATGTGTGTGAGTGTGTGTGTGCATGTTTGTGTGTGAGTGTGTATGTGTGAGTGTATGTGAGTGTGTGTGAGTGTGTATGTGTGAGTGTATGTGAGTGTGTGTGTATGTGTGAGTGTGTTTATTTGAGTGTGTGTGAATGTGTGTGAGTGTGTATGTGTGTGTGTATGTGTGAGTGTGTTTATTTGAGTGTGTGTGAATGTGTGTGAGTGTGTATGTGTGTGTGTATGTGTGAGTGTGTTTATTTGAGTGTGTGTGAATGTGTGTGAGTGTGTATGTGTGTGTGTATGTGTGAGTGTGTTTATTTGAGTGTGTGTGAATGTGTGTGAGTGTGTGTGTGTGCATGTTTGTGTGTGGGTGTGTGTGCATGTTTGTGTGTGAGTTGCTTATTTATAAATAGGATTTTCGGGATATTTCTCCTGCAGAGGTTCCTGCCCTCAGAACCGTGGGTGTACTGCGTGCCTTGGGTCGCGTCTATTGAACCAACAACATCATCAGCAGCAGCATCATCATCAGCATCATCCGCATCAACAGGTTCAGCAGCAGCAGCAGCATCATCAGCATCATCAGCATCAGCATCAACAGCATCATCATCAGCATCAACAGAAGCAGCAGCATCATCATCAGCATCATCATCAGCATCATCAGCATCAACAGCAGCATCATCATCATCAGCATCAACAGCAGCATCAGCAGCATCATCATCATCAACAACAGCAGCAGCATCATCATCATCAGCAACATCAGCAGCAGCAGCATAAGCAGCATCATCGTCAACAGCAGCATCATCATCAGCATCATCATCAGCAGCAGCTTCAGCTGCAGCAACAGGAGTTACAGTATGTATGCTATGACATTAACACTAATAGCATCATCATCATCAGCATCATCAGCAGCATCATCATCAGCAGCATCATCAGGAACTGTGTTCAGAATTAGACTCACAAAGACACCCACAGACTCACCACACAGAGACCCACAGACTCACCACACAGAGACCCACAGACTCATCACACAGAGACCCACAGACTCATCACACAGAGACCCACAGACTCACCACACAGAGACCCACAGACTCACCACTCAGAGACCCATAGACTCACCACTCAGAGACCCATAGACTCACCACACAGAGACCCACAGACTCACCACACAGAGACCCACAGACTCATCACACAGAGACCCACAGACTCATCACACAGAGACCCACAGACTCACCACACAGAGACCCACAGACTCACCACACAGAGACCCATAGACTCACCACACAGAGACCCACAGACTCACCACACAGAGACCCATAGACTCACCACTCAGAGACCCATAGACTCACCACACAGAGACCCACAGACTCACCACACAGAGACCCACAGACTCACCACACAGAGACCCATAGACTCACCACTCAGAGACCCATAGACTCACCACTCAGAGACCCATATACTCACCACACAGAGACCCACAGACTCACCACACAGAGACCCATAGACTCGCCACTCAGAGACCCATAGACTCACCACTCAGAGACCCATAGACTCACCACACAGAGACCCACAGACTCACCACTCAGAGACCCACAGACTCACCACACAGAGACCCACAGACTCATCACACAGAGACCCACAGACTCACCACTCAGAGACCCATAGACTCACCACACAGAGACCCATAGACTCACCACTCAGAGACCCATAGACTCACCACACAGAGACCCACAGACTCACCACACAGAGACCCACAGACTCACCACTCAGAGACCCATAGACTCACCACACAGAGACCCACAGACTCACCACACAGAGACCCACAGACTCACCACTCAGAGACACATACCTGAGCATTGGGTTGGGTCTATGTGTGAATGTTGAAATTTTTTGCACAGGACGTAGCCAACCCTGCGAATGTGTGGGTCTCCATGGGTCTCTATGGGTCTGGGTCTCTGTAGGTCTTCATGGGTCTATGTGTGTCTATGGGTCTGGGTGTCTGTGGGTCTCTGTGTATGTGTGTCTGTATGTACGTAGCCGACTCGTAGTTTCATCGTCTTGGTTCTTTCGGTAAAGTCACGAAATAATAAAATAATAGAAATAAAACATAATAAAATAATTCTCACGACGTTTCGGCCACAACGCAAGCAGCCGTCCTCAGGTGAAGAACAGGTCTGTCGGAAATAAAACATAATAAAATAATTCTCACGACGTTTCGGCCACAACGCAAGCAGCCGTCCTCAGGTGAAGAACAGGTCTGTCGGAAAGACAGCTTCTGAATGCTTTCCGACAGACTTGTTCTTCACCTGAGGACGGCTGCTTGTGTTGTGGCCGAAACGTCGTGAGAATTATTTTATTATGTTTTATTTTTATTATTTTATTATTTCCCTTCTACGTGACTTTACCGAAAGAACCAAGAAGATGAATCCCTGCAGTCACGAAAGCTTTAAATCAAAATTTAACCCGCAGTTTGTCAATTTAGACGCTACGGTACAGGACACGCTACCAGTCCTCCTCCTCATCTGTGGCAGCAGCGGTTCCGGCAGCTTCCCGATGGCCTACTCGATGATGCCCCGAGAGATCTTCAACTTCCAGGGCGGCAGGGTGACCATCACCGAGTGCATGGATGACCTGGGCATCGCCGCCGTCGTCTGGGACAGCGTGAGTCGACCCGCGGCACGTGCCGTGCCTTCGAACCCATCGGCAGCACACACAACCGCCGTTCGTCTATGGTACGGTTGTGGCCAGAGAGGGTGGTGTGCGTGGGTTCCGGGAGCATCGTATAGAACAATGGGTTCGATGTGTAATGTGAGGATATATCCGGGTTGCTGATGGACCACACCTCGTTACGATGATTGGCTCTGCCGGTCCTGGCCCATAGCCAATGGGGAGGGGGGGGAGCCTAGGGGCGTGGCCCTGACGTAATGGGAAGGTGACATTTGTAAGTAGAGGATTGGTTCTGCTGGCTCTAGCCACAGCCAATGGGGGGACGAGTCAGGGGCGTGGTCCCGGGAGCGTACGATGAAGTCTAGAAGATTCCATAGAGGCTAACCAGGATTGGTGGAAAGGTACCACGTGACCCGGGTATTAAAAGGGGTGGAGACGAACAACACGTGGTCAGATCTGGAACGAACGGAGGGTGAGGCCACGCTGGAGCGGGCTCCAGGCTGCCACGTGTCCGCGCGTGTCTGTCTGTCTCTCTCTCTCCCTCTCACGCTGTCTGTCAGCAGCGTGAAGGAGTAAGACGGGAGTGTTGTGAACGAAAGACAAATAAAGACCGGATTCCAGAAGTCGCTTCCACGACTTTTATTACAGATGTATAGCTGCTGTAGGTTTTTGGTGTGGCTCCCTCTGATGGTTGAGAGGAGAAGCGACGCGTTCTGTAGTCCCATCGGTAGCGCACGCAGCCGCAGGTCGTCCACGGTGTGGCCGGGTCTGATAGGTGTGGCCGGGGGCGTGGTGTGCGTGGCTTTGGGAGCATGGTATAGACTAGAAGAGGGGTAGAGGAGGTTTAACCGCTGCAGATCTGTGGTGTGGCTGACTCTGATGGTTGTGCTCGGTTGGGTGTGAGAGGAGATGTGGTGCGTTCTGTAGACCCATTGGTAGCACACGCAGCCGCAGATCGTCCACGGTGTGGCCGGGTCTGATAGGTGTGGCCGGGGGTGTGGTGTGCGTGGCTTTGGGAGTATGTATAGACTAGAAGAGGGGTAGAAGAGGTTTAACCGCTGAAGATCTGTGGTGTGGCTGACTCTGATGGTTGTGCTCGGTTGGGTGTGAGAGATGATGTGGTGCATTCTGTAGACCCATTGGTAGCACACGCAGCCGCAGATCGTCCACGGTGTGGCCGGGTCTGATAGGTGTGGCCGGGGGCGTGGTGTGCGTGGGTTTGGAAGCATGGTATAGACTAGAAGAGGGGTAGAGGAGGTTTAACCGCTACAGATCTGTGGTGTGGCTGACTCTGATGGTTGTGCTCGGTTGGGTGTGAGAGATGATGTGGTGCGTTCTGTAGACCCATTGGTAGCACACGCAGCCGCAGATCGTCCACTGTGTGGCCGGGTATGATAGGTGTGGCCGGGGGCGTGGTGTGCGTGGCTTTGGGAGTATGTATAGACTAGAAGAGGGGTAGAGGAGGTTTAACTGTTGCAGATCTGTGGTGTGGCTGACTCTGATGGTTGTGCTCGGTTGGGTGTGAGAGATGATGTGGTGCGTTCTGTAGACCCATTGGTAGCACACGCAGCCGCAGATCGTCCACTGTGTGGCCGGGTATGATAGGTGTGGCTGGGGGTGTGGTGTGCGTGGCTTTGGGAGTATGTATAGACTAGAAGAGGGGTAGAGGAGGTTTAACCGCTACAGATCTGTGGTGTGGCTGACTCTGATGGTTGTGCTCGGTTGGGTGTGAGAGGAGATGTGGTGCGTTCTGTAGACCCATTGGTAGCACACGCAGCCGCAGATCGTCCACTGTGTGGCCGGGTATGATAGGTGTGGCTGGGGGTGTGGTGTGCGTGGCTTTGGGAGTATGTATAGACTAGAAGAGGGGTAGAGGAGGTTTAACCGCTGCAGATCTGTGGTGTGGCTGACTCTGATGGTTGTGCTCAGTTGGGTGTGAGAGGAGATGTGGTGCGTTCTGTAGACCCATTGGTAGCACACACATAGCCGCCGTTTGTCGATGGTATGGCTGTCTCTGATGGTTGTGGCCGGGGGGTCGTGGAGTGCGTGAGTCTGGAGCATTGTATTGTCTAGAGCAGGGGTGGGGAACCTTTTTTCTTCCAAGGGCCATTTGGATATTTATATAAAATCATTCGCGGGCCATGCAAAATTATCAACTTAAAAATTAGCCTTGTTATATTTCGTCAGACATTTAAATACCTCACCCCTAATGCGATGGCTGGAATTGCTTCTCTTTGGTGAGGCGTGTGATGATGTTATCTGGCATTGATGATGTTGCCGCTACTCGCAATTGCTTTTCCAGGTTTGCTCCTAGATTTATTGAGTTTCGAGTCCAGCCTGCGGTTGCTTTGGCAGGACCACACCAAATGATTTTGCGGGCCTTATACAGCACGTGGGCCAGACATTCACCACCCCTGGTCTAGAGGGCGGTAGAGGATGTATAACCGCTGTAGGTCTCCGTGGCGTGGTTATCTCTGACGGTTGGTGGGGCTGATGTCCGATCTCCGATGTCTGTGACTGGGGGTGTGTGTGGGTTTGATGTATAGCTGTTGTAGATATTTGGTGCGGTTGTTTCTGATGGTTGTGTGGTTGGGTGTGTGTGTGTGTGAGAGGATATCTGGTGCCTTTTGTCGACCCATCGGGAGAACACACAACTGCTATTCTGGCAAATCGCCCGATGATGCTGGATGTAATTACCAGCGAAACGTCGTACTCAGATTGTAAATGTTGTGGATTCACTCTTCAACAAACCGGTGGGCTGAACTAGTAACTATTTGGCGTTTTGTTTACGTGACAAATCCATTACTGATTGGCCGTGTCGAGTGGGGGAAGGTTTTCGACACACTTACACTTACGCGATCTAACCCAAAGACCATTATTATGAATAATATTGGTCGCGAAAGCCTACGTGCTAAACACAACTGCTATTCATCTAAGGTGGGGCTGGTGTCTGATTTATGATGACTGTGGCTGGGCCGGGTGTGTGAGTGGGTCTGGATCATCGTGTAGTCTATAAGGGCTTGAGATCTTTGGTGTGGTTTTCTCCGATGGGTGGGGGGGTTGGTGTCTGATCTCCGGTGTCTCTGTCATGACGTGTACATGGGTCAGGAGCATGTTGTAGTCCAGAAGGTAGTCGAGGACATATAACTGCTGTAGGTCTGTGGTGTGGCTTAATCTCATGGTTTTCCGCTGATTGAGCGATGCGGTGCGTTCTGTAGGCTTTCGCGACCAATATTATTCATCGGTAGAGCACGCAACTGACGTTCGCCTGGGGTGAGGCTGGTGTCTGATCTCTGACGGCTACGGCCGGGCGTGTGTGGGTCCGGGAGCATCCTTTCGTCTAGAAGGGATGATAACATACAACTGTGGCACTGTGGTTGTCTGCGATGGTTGGTCGGGCTGGTGTCTGATCTCCGATGGCCGTGTGTGTGCGTGTGGTTGGTGCACCGCAGGGCGTGCGTCTGGCGCGCTTCCTGGAGGCCAACCAGCGGCGCTACCCACTGACGGGACGCTCCGTGCTGGAGCTGGGGGCTGGAACTGGGCTCGTGTCCATCGTGTGCAGCTTCTTGGGTACCGCTCCGAGTGTCCGGCAACTCACCCGCCCACTCCACTCCGGCTAAAAACTACACTTGACTTGAAGAGTTTCGTGACTGCAGGCGTCCAAACGTTTGCCTTTAGAGGCTGACTCATTTGCCTGATGACGACCAATTGTGTTGTGCCTTCTCTTCCCTCTCCTCACCTCCCTCCCTCACTTCCTCACCTCCCCTCACCTCACCTCCCTCCCACACCTCTGTCCGCCATCTTCCTCGCTCCCTCACCTCCCTCCCCTCACCTCCCTCCCTCCCTCCCTCCCCTCACCTCACCTCACCTCCCTCCCCTCACCTCCCTCCCTCCCTCCCCTTACCTCACCTCCCTCACCTCCCCACCCTCCCCTACCTCACCTCCCCTCCCTCCGTCACTCACTCCCTACCTTCTCTTTCCTCTCCTCACCTCCCTCACTCCCCACTTCCCCACCCCCACACCCTAACCCCACAACCTCCACCGACAGGCGCTCGCGTGACCGCGACGGACGTCAAGGAGGTGCTGGCCTCCCTCTCGACGAACATCACCAACAACACGCGGAGCGGCGCCGGCCGCCCCGAGGTGCGCGAGCTCTCCTGGGGCCGCGGCCTCTCGGCCTTCGACGCCGCGGCCTACGACTACGTCGTGGCCAGCGACCTCGTCTACAGGGAGGCCTCGCTGGGGCCGCTCGCCCTGACGCTGCGTCACTTCCTGGACGCCACCGGAGGCGCCACGGCGTTGTTCGCGCTCAAGTTGCGCTTCGGCTTCTGCGGCGAATTTGTGCGCAGCCTCCGCCGGACGTTCCGCGTCCGCACCCTCGCCGAGTGGCCCGAGGACGAGACGCTCATCCTCGAGCTGAGGGCTCGCGGGGGCGGCGGCGCCGTTGAGGGGGAGGAGGGGGAGGAGGAGGAAGAGGAGGAGGAGGAGGAGTGGGAGGAGGAGGAGCAAGGGGAGGTGGAAGAGGTAGAGGAGGAGGTGGAGGAGGTGGAAGAAGTGGAGGAAGTGGAGGAAGTGGAAGAGGAGGAGGTGGAGGAGGTGGAGGAGGAGGAGGCACGGGAGGAGGAAGTGGAGGAGGAGGAAGAGGAGCAGGAGAAGGTGGAGCAAGGGGAGGTGGAGGAGGTGGAGGAGGAGGTGGAGGAGGTGGAAGAAGTGGAGGAAGTGGAGGAAGTGGAGGAGGTGGAGGAGAAGGTGGAGGAGGTGGAGGAGGAGGTGGAGGAGGAGGTGGTGGAGCAAGGGGAGGTGGAGGAGGTGGAGGAGGAGGTGGAGGAGGTGGAGGAGGAGGTGGAGGAGGTGGATGAGGTGGTGGAAAGGGAGCAGGAAGAGGAGGTGGAGGTGGATTCTGGAGGAGGAGGAGGAGGTGGTGGATGCGATGACGATGACGAAGACGACGATGATGACGACGATGAAGAAGTAGGAACAAACGCGGAAGAGCGAAGAAGGAGGAGGAGGAGGCAGGAAGGCCGAGGGCAAACGGGGGAAGATCGGCCCGCGGGTCTCCCCGGGGGTCGGGAGGAGGTGGTGGCGGCGGCGGCGGCGACATCGACCGACGGTTGTAGTAACAGCGTTGTCGAAGGTGGCGGTGATGAGGGTGATGGGAAATATGGCGGTGGTGATGGCGATGATGATGGTGGAGATGATGGTGGCGGCGATGACGGCGATGATGATGATGGTGGCGATGACCGCGATGTTCTCGTTCGGAACCCTACACCATACAAATGCTATTGGCTCTTCCCCTTACGTTGCCCCTAGACTTCCGAACCTTAGTCCACAACAGAGGACAGTTTGGGGTTTGACCCCGTGGGCATGAATGTTGTTGTGTCGTTAAACCCGCCACCAAACCACGACGCAGCCAATTAGTAAGGACGCCTAACCCCTGGAAAAGCTACGGGGTGTTGCCCTTACGTTGCCCCTAGACTTCCGAACCTTAGTCCACAACAGAGGACAGTTTGGGGTTTGACCCCGTGGGCATGAATGTTGTTGTGTCGTTAAACCCGCCACCAAACCACGACGCAGCCAATTAGTAAGGACGCCTAACCCCTGGAAATGCTACGGGGTGTTGCCCTTACGATGCCCCAAGACTTGTAGATCTTAGGTCGACGACAGAAGTTAGTTTTATTTGAGGCCGCGTAAAGCATGAATGTTGTTAAACCCGCCCGCCACCAATCGACGACGCAGCACAATCGGTAAGGTTCTGACAACGCGTAAGTAAAACAAAAGAAGTGTGGACAATTCATCTTCTTGGTTCTTTCGGTAAAGTCACAGTAGGAGCAGGAGGAGGTGGATGCGACGATGAAGATGACGACGGAAAAGTAGGAACAGACGTGGAAGGAAGTTGCTGTGTTCCCGAGGCCCTCACCGGGACACGCGGACTGAGAAATTAACGGAAGGTCAGAAGGTCGGATGGCGGGCGGGCGGGCGTAGTACGGCCGTCGGTATTCGGGTTTTTGGAAAAGTAATCAGGCGATGGTGCAGTGGGGGAGGTGATGGTAGCTGAGGCTGGCAATCTTCATGATTTAAAATAGCTTATTTTTGCACATTCATGCATGACATTGTGTTTTGTCAGGCGTTGTGTGTGTACCGTATGGATATATATTTGTTTTCAGTGCCTGAAATGCGTTTATTGCTTGCGATTGGCTTAAACGAGCGTTATAATAGGCAACAAAATAATCCACAATGGAGGTTAGTTTAAGGGTTTGGCTCGCGCGAATATCAACGCTGTGTCGTTAAGCCCGCCACCTGATGCACAGCCAATTACTCATTGGTTCTTTCGGTAAAAAACATGCGTGACTTTACCGAAAGAACCAATGAGTATAATTAGTGAGAAGGTTTGTCACGGAAACCAAACGTGGCCAATTTGTTACTGGTACAGCACCACCGGTGTGTTGGGGAATAAACCTCACTAACACACGTTGACAATTCGACTATCCGTGACTTTTCGCGAGTAAATTACAACCAGTATCATCAGGAGATTTGTGATGTTAAACCCGCCACCACCCGACACACAGCTCAATTAGTAGGAAGGTTTGTCTCGTAAACAAAACGTGGCCAATTCGTTACTAGTACAGCACCACCGGTGTGTTGGAGGGTAAACCCCACTCAGTGGCGGCTCCTGCAAAATCTCTCAGGGGGGGCAAATGTCTGGATGATTGACAAGGATAAGGTCCACCCATGCAATGGATAAATTAACAGCTTAAGCATGTAAAGGCAACTTCACTTCTTTAATATTAATGAAAAATAAAGTGACTCTTACAATACATCTTGTTTGTTACTATGCTCACTATTAAAACAATCCACTCGAGTTTATTTTATTAAAGATTCCACTAGGTGGCGACAAATAATATCGTTGGATGAAACGTGCTTACGTATGATGACGTAAGTACGTATGATGACGTAGGCACGTTAGTGCGAGCCCTCCCGGAAGCCATAGAGAATGCATTGCAGCGCCCGCCGTTCGAAAAAAAACATCTTTGAATGTAAGTCTACGGGAACACTTTGGGCGATTCTCAGCCGGAGTGAAATCGCCCAAAAAGAGGCACAGTGATGGCTGAGATTGGTGGTGCGTCGCCCAATCGCCCTAATGAAGAAACCGCCCCTGACCCCACTACAACATTTACAATTCAAGTGACCGTGACCTTTCGCTAGTACATTACATCCAGTATCATCAGGAAATATGTGACGTTAAATCCGCCACCACCAGCTGAAACTCAGCCAATAAGTAAGACCGTCACTTTTCGCCGGTAATTACAACAACAACAACCGGCATCTACAGGCGGACAGTCAGATTACGTGACAACCGCCGCTTCACTAAGTGGCTGTGTGTGTCGGGTGGTGTGGCGGGTTTGACAACGCACATTTGATAATTCACGCGACCGAACCCAAACTGAGCTCCATTATGGATAATGTTGGTCACGAAAGCCTTTGCTAGGCGTACAACAGACGGGAAATAAACATCCTACCATCAAAGAGCGACCGTCTTTACTCTGTACCTTACTTACCGGTCCAATCTCGACGACTTTGCATCGTGGGGTGATGTACGTACTACTACTATACTTGTAGGTTTTTACCCTTTCAACTGGTTAAAAAACTGACACCTTTATACAAGGCATCATGTTTGCAATAACCACAACACAAGCAGTCAAAATGCAAACATAAAGAAACTCTGATGATGATAATGATATGCACTGTCCTTGAAGTTGATTGGTCCACACCCGAGACAGCTTTTCTTAGAGACTAGTCTCCATTGGTGTTGGACCAGATGACGCCAAAAGGCGTGCAACTCAAAGACAGCGCACTATCAGAGTATTGAGAGCTCGGGCTAAGCATTCACACTATGAGACATCTCCTTTGCACACACACACACACACATGCACGCCTCGGGGAAAGAGGACACCACACGATTACAGCACTAACTGGTTGTGTGTCGGAGAGTACAAAGTGGAGGAGCTGGAGAAAAATCCACACGATCACGGGGAGAGAGAGAGACACGCAAATGCCAAATATACAACAGGCATCAGACAGCTCCCTCCTTCATCCACAGCTCTCTCCTCCTTCATCCACAGCTCTCTCCTCCTTCATCCACAGCTCTCTCCTTCATCCACAGCTCCCTCCTTCACCCACAGCTCCCTCCTTCACCCACAGCTCTCTCCTTCATCCACAGCTCTCTCCTTCACCCACAGCTCTCTCCTTCATCCACAGCTCTCTCCTTCACCCACAGCTCCCTCCTTCACCCACAGCTCCCTCCTTCATCCACAGCTCTCTCCTTCACCCACAGCTCCCTCCTTCACCCACAGCTCTCTCCTTCACCCACAGCTCCCTCCTTCACCCACAGCTCCCTCCTTCACCCACAGCTCCCTCCTTCATCCACAGCTCTCTCCTTCACCCACAGCTCCCTCCCTCACCCACAGCTCCCTCCTTCACCCACAGCTCCCTCCTTCACCCACAGCTCTCTCCTTCATCCACAGCTCCCTCCTTCACCCACAGCTCTCTCCTTCATCCACAGCTCCCTCCTTCATCCACAGCTCCCTCCTTCACCCACAGCTCTCTCCTTCATCCACAGCTCCCTCCTTCACCCACAGCTCCCTCCTTCATCCACAGCTCCCTCCTTCACCCACAGCTCTCTCCTTCACCCACAGCTCCCTCCTTCACCCACAGCTCCCTCCTTCATCCACAGCTCCCTCCTTCACCCACAGCTCTCTCCTTCATCCACAGCTCCCTCCTTCACCCACAGCTCCCTCCTTTACCCACAGCTCCCTCCTTCACCCACAGCTCCCTCCTTCACCCACAGCTCCCTCCTTTACCCACAGCTCCCTCCTTCACCCACAGCTCCCTCCTTCATCCACAGCTCCCTCCTTCACCCACAGCTCCCTCCTTCATCCACAGCTCCCTCCTTCACCCACAGCTCCCTCCTTCATCCACAGCTCCCTCCTTCACCCACAGCTCCCTCCTTCACCCACAGCTCCCTCCTTTACCCACAGCTCCCTCCTTCACCCACAGCTCCCTCCTTCATCCACAGCTCCCTCCTTCACCCACAGCTCCCTCCTTCATCCACAGCTCCCTCCTTCACCCACAGCTCCCTCCTTCACCCACAGCTCCCTCCTTCACCCACAGCTCTCTCCTTCATCCACAGCTCCCTCCTTCACCCACAGCTCCCTCCTTCACCCACAGCTCCCTCCTTCACCCACAGCTCTCTCCTTCACCCACAGCTCCCTCCTTCACCCACAGCTCCCTCCTTCACCCACAGCTCCCTCCTTCACCCACAGCTCTCTCCTTCATCCACAGCTCCCTCCTTCACCCACAGCTCCCTCCTTTACCCACAGCTCCCTCCTTCACCCACAGCTCCCTCCTTCATCCACAGCTCCCTCCTTCACCCACAGCTCCCTCCTTCACCCACAGCTCCCTCCTTCATCCACAGCTCCCTCCTTCACCCACAGCTCCCTCCTTCACCCACAGCTCCCTCCTTCACCCACAGCTCCCTCCTTCACCCACAGCTCCCTCCTTCATCCACAGCTCCCTCCTTCACCCACAGCTCCCTCCTTCACCCACAGCTCCCTCCTTCATCCACAGCTCCCTCCTTCACCCACAGCTCCCTCCTTCACCCACAGCTCCCTCCTTCATCCACAGCTCCCTCCTTCATCCACAGCTCCCTCCTTCACCCACAGCTCCCTCCTTCACCCACAGCTCCCTCCTTCACCCACAGCTCCCTCCTTCATCCACAGCTCCCTCCTTCACCCACAGCTCCCTCCTTCACCCACAGCTCCCTCCTTCATCCACAGCTCCCTCCTTCACCCACAGCTCCCTCCTTCACCCACAGCTCTCTCCTTCATCCACAGCTCTCTCCCTCATCCACAGCTCTCTCCTTCACCCACAGCTCCCTCCTTCACCCACAGCTCTCTCCTTCACCCACAGCTCCCTCCTTCATCCACAGCTCCCTCCTTCACCCACAGCTCTCTCCTTCACCCACAGCTCTCTCCCTCACCCACAGCTCTCTCCTTCACCCACAGCTCTCTCCTTCACCCACAGCTCCCTCCTTCATCCACAGCTCTCTCCCTCACCCACAGCTCTCTCCTTCACCCACAGCTCCCTCCCTCATCCACAGCTCTCTCCCTCACCCACAGCTCTCTCCCTCACCCACAGCTCTCTCCTTCACCCACAGCTCCCTCCTTCATCCACAGCTCTCTCCCTCATCCACAGCTCTCTCCTTCACCCACAGCTCTCTCCCTCACCCACAGCTCTCTCCTTCACCCACAGCTCTCTCCTTCACCCACAGCTCTCTCCTTCATCCACAGCTCTCTCCCTCACCCACAGCTCTCTCCTTCACCCACAGCTCTCTCCCTCACCCACAGCTCTCTCCCTCACCCACAGCTCTCTCCCTCACCCACAGCTCTCTCCTTCACCCACAGCTCTCTCCCTCACCCACAGCTCTCTCCTTCATCCACAGCTCCCTCCTTCATACACAGCTCTCTCCTTCACCCACAGCTCTCTCCCTCACCCACAGCTCTCTCCTTCACCCACAGCTCTCTCCTTCACCCACAGCTCTCTCCCTCACCCACAGCTCTCTCCTTCATCCACAGCTCTCTCCCTCACCCACAGCTCTCTCCTTCACCCACAGCTCTCTCCCTCATCCACAGCTCTCTCCCTCATCCACAGCTCTCTCCTTCACCCACAGCTCTCTCCTTCACCCACAGCTCCCTCCTTCATCCACAGTTCCCTCCTTCATCCACAGCTCTCTCCTCCATCCACAGCTCCCTCCCTCACCCACAGCTCTCTCCTTCATACACAGCTCTCTCCCTCACCCACAGCTCTCTCCCTCACCCACAGCTCTCTCCCTCACCCACAGCTCTCTCCTTCACCCACAGCTCTCTCCTTCACCCACAGCTCTCTCCTTCACCCACAGCTCTCTCCTTCACCCACAGCTCTCTCCTTCACCCACAGTGCTCTCCTTCACCCACAGCTCTCTCCTTCACCCACAACTCTCTCCTTCACCCACATATCTCTCCCTCACCCACAGCTCTCTCCTTCATCCACAGCTCCCTCCTTCCTTCACCCACAGCTCTCTCCCTCATCCACAGCTCTCTCCTTCCTTCACCCACAGCTCTCTCCTTCCTTCACCCACAGCTCTCTCCTTCCTTCACCCACAGCTCTCTCCTTCCTTCATCCACAGCTCTATCCTCCTTCACCCACAGCTCCCTCCTTCATCCACAGTTCCCTCCTTCATCCACAGCTCTCTCCCTCATCCACAGCTCTCTCCCTCATCCACAGCTCTCTCCCTCACCCACAGCTCCCTCCTTCATCCACAGCTCTCTCCTTCATCCACAGCTCTCTCCCTCACCCACAGCTCTCTCCTTCACCCACAGCTCTCTCCCTCACCCACAGCTCCCTCCTTCATCCACAGCTCTCTCCCTCACCCACAGCTCCCTCCTTCATCCACAGCTCTCTCCCTCACCCACAGCTCTCTCCTTCACCCACAGCTCTCTACCTCATCCACAGCTCTCTCCTTCATCCACAGCTCTCTCCCTCACCCACAGCTCCCTCCTTCATCCACAGCTCTCTACCTCATCCACAGCTCTCTCCCTCACCCACAGCTCTCTCCCTCACCCACAGCTCCCTCCTTCATCCACAGCTCTCTCCTTCATCCACAGCTCTCTCCCTCACCCACAGCTCTCTCCTTCACCCACAGCTCTCTCCCTCACCCACAGCTCCCTCCTTCATCCACAGCTCTCTCCCTCACCCACAGCTCCCTCCTTCACCCACAGCTCTCTCCCTCACCCACAGCTCTCTCCTTCACCCACAGCTCTCTCCCTCACCCACAGCTCTCTCCTTCACCCACAGCTCTCTCCCTCACCCACAGCTCCCTCCTTCATCCACAGCTCTCTCCCTCACCCACAGCTCTCTCCTTCACCCACAGCTCTCTCCCTCACCCACAGCTCTCTCCTTCACCCACAGCTCTCTCCCTCATCCACAGCTCTCTCCCTCACCCACAGCTCTCTCCTTCACCCACAGCTCTCTCCTTCATCCACAGCTCTCTCCCTCACCCACAGCTCTCTCCTTCACCCACAGCTCTCTCCATCACCCACAGCTCTCTCCTTCACCCACAGCTCTCTCCTTCACCCACAGCTCTCTCCCTCACCCACAGCTCTCTCCTTCACCCACAGCTCTCTCCTTCATCCACAGCTCTCTCCCTCACCCACAGCTCTCTCCCTCACCCACAGCTCTCTCCTTCACCCACAGCTCTCTCCTTCACCCACAGCTCTCTCCCTCACCCACAGCTCTCTCCTTCACCCACAGCTCTCTCCTTCATCCACAGCTCTCTCCTTCATCCACAGCTCTCTCCTTCACCCACAGCTCTCTCCTTCATCCACAGCTCTCTCCTTCACCCACAGCTCTCTCCTTCATCCACAGCTCTCTCCTTCATCCACAGCTCTCTCCTTCACCCACAGCTCTCTCCTTCATCCACAGCTCCCTCCTTCACCCACAGCTCTCTCCTTCACCCACAGCTCCCTCCTTCACCCACAGCTCTCTCCTTCACCCACAGCTCTCTCCCTCATCCACAGCTCTCTCCTTCACCCACAGCTCCCTCCTTCACCCACAGCTCCCTCCTTCACCCACAGCTCTCTCCCTCATCCACAGCTCTCTCCCTCCTTCATCCACAGCTCCCTCCTTCACCCACAGCTCTCTCCTTCATCCACAGCTCTCTCCTTCACCCACAGCTCCCTCCTTCACCCACAGCTCTCTCCTTCATCCACAGCTCTCTCCTTCATCCACAGCTCTCTCCTTCATCCACAGCTCTCTCCTTCACCCACAGCTCTCTCCCTCATCCACAGCTCTCTCCCTCCTTCACCCACAGCTCTCTCCCTCACCCACAGCTCTCTCCCTCCTTCATCCACAGCTCCCTCCTTCATCCACAGCTCTCTCCCTCACCCACAGCTCCCTCCTTCACCCACAGCTCTCTCCTTCACCCACAGCTCTCTCCCTCCTTCATCCACAGCTCTCTCCTTCACCCACAGCTCCCTCCTTCACCCACAGCTCTCTCCTTCACCCACAGCTCTCTCCCCCACCCACAGCTCCTCCTTCACCCACAGCTCTCTCCTTCACCCACAGCTCTCTCCTTCATCCACAGCTCTCTCCCTCATCCACAGCTCCCTCCTTCACCCACAGCTCCCTCCTTCACCCACAGCTCTCTCCTTCATCCACAGCTCTCTCCCTCATCCACAGCTCCCTCCTTCACCCACAGCTCCCTCCTTCACCCACAGCTCTCTCCTTCACCCACAGCTCTCTCCTTCACCCACAGCTCTCTCCCTCATCCACAGCTCCCTCCTTCATCCACAGCTCTCTCCTTCACCCACAGCTCTCTCCTTCACCACAGCTCTCTCCTTCACCCACAGCTCTCTCCTTCACCCACAGCTCTCTCCTTCATCCACAGCTCCCTCCTTCACCCACAGCTCTCTCCTTCACCCACAGCTCTCTCCTTCACCCACAGCTCTCTCCCTCATCCACAGCTCCCTCCTTCACCCACAGCTCTCTCCTTCACCCACAGCTCTCTCCTTCACCCACAGCTCTCTCCTTCACCCACAGCTCTCTCCCTCACCCACAGCTCTCTCCCTCACCACAGCTCTCTCCTTCACCCACAGCTCTCTCCTTCACCCACAGCTCTCTCCTTCACCCACAGCTCTCTCCTTCATCCACAGCTCTCTCCTTCATCCACAGCTCTCCTCCTTCACCCACAGCTCTCCTCCTTCACCCACAGCTCTCTCCTTCACCCACAGCTCCCTCCTTCACCCACAGCTCCCTCCTTCACCCACAGCTCTCTCCCTCACCCACAGCTCCCTCCTTCATCCACAGCTCTCTCCCTCCTTCATCCACAGCTCCCTCCTTCACCCACAGCTCTCTCCTTCACCCACAGCTCTCTCCCTCACCCACAGCTCTCTCCTTCACCCACAGCTCTCTCCCTCACCCACAGCTCTCTCCTTCACCCACAGCTCTCTCCTTCACCCACAGCTCTCTCCTTCATCCACAGCTCTCTCCCTCACCCACAGCTCTCTCCTTCACCCACAGCTCTCTCCCTCACCCACAGCTCTCTCCTCACCCACAGCTCTCCTCCCTCACCCACAGCTCTCTCCTTCACCCACAGCTCTCTCCCTCACCCACAGCTCTCTCCTTCATCCACAGCTCCCTCCTTCATACACAGCTCTCTCCTTCACCCACAGCTCTCTCCCTCACCCACAGCTCTCTCCTTCACCCACAGCTCTCTCCCTCACCCACAGCTCTCTCCTTCATCCACAGCTCTCTCCCTCACCCACAGCTCTCTCCTTCACCCACAGCTCTCTCCCTCATCCACAGCTCTCTCCCTCATCCACAGCTCTCTCCTTCACCCACAGCTCTCTCCTTCACCCACAGCTCCCTCCTTCATCCACAGTTCTCTCCTTCATCCACAGCTCTCTCCTCCATCCACAGCTCCCTCCCTCACCCACAGCTCTCTCCTTCATACACAGCTCTCTCCCTCACCCACAGCTCTCTCCCTCACCCACAGCTCTCTCCCTCACCCACAGCTCTCTCCTTCACCCACAGCTCTCTCCTTCACCCACAGCTCTCTCCTTCACCCACAGCTCTCTCCTTCACCCACAGCTCTCTCCTTCACCCACAGTGCTCTCCTTCACCCACAGCTCTCTCCTTCACCCACAACTCTCTCCTTCACCCACATATCTCTCCTCACCCACAGCTCTCTCCTTCATCCACAGCTCCCTCCTCCTTCACCCACAGCTCTCTCCCTCATCCACAGCTCTCCTCCTTCACCCACAGCTCTCTCCTTCCTCACCCACAGCTCTCCTCCTTCACCCACAGCTCTCTCCTCCTTCATCCACAGCTCTATCCTCCTTCACCCCACAGCTCCTCTCCTTCACCACAGTTCCCTCCTTCATCCACAGCTCTCTCCCTCATCCACAGCTCTCTCCCTCACCCACAGCTCTCTCCCTCACCCACAGCTCTCTCCCTCACCCACAGCTCTCTCCTCACCCACAGCTCTCTCCTTCACCCACAGCTCTCTCCCTCACCCACAGCTCTCTCCTTCACCCACAGCTCTCTCCCTCACCCACAGCTCTCCTCCTTCATCCACAGCTCTCTCCCTCACCCACAGCTCTCTCCTTCATCCACAGCTCTCTCCCTCACCCACAGCTCTCTCCTTCACCCACAGCTCTCTACCTCATCCACAGCTCTCTCCTTCATCCACAGCTCTCTCCCTCACCCACAGCTCCCTCCTTCATCCACAGCTCTCTACCTCATCCACAGCTCTCTCCCTCACCCACAGCTCTCTCCCTCACCCACAGCTCCCTCCTTCATCCACAGCTCTCTCCTTCATCCACAGCTCCCTCCCTCACCCACAGCTCTCTCCTTCACCCACAGCTCTCTCCCTCACCCACAGCTCTCTCCTTCACCCACAGCTCTCTCCCTCACCCACAGCTCCCTCCTTCATCCACAGCTCTCTCCCTCACCCACAGCTCTCTCCTTCACCCACAGCTCTCTCCCTCACCCACAGCTCTCTCCTTCACCCACAGCTCTCTCCCTCACCCACAGCTCTCTCCTTCATCCACAGCTCTCTCCCTCACCCACAGCTCCTCCTTCATCCACAGCTCTCTCCCTCACCCACAGCTCTCTCCTTCACCCACAGCTCTCTCCCTCACCCACAGCTCTCTCCTTCACCCACAGCTCTCTCCCTCATCCACAGCTCTCTCCCTCACCCACAGCTCTCTCCCTCACCCACAGCTCTCTCCTTCACCCACAGCTCTCTCCTTCATCCACAGCTCTCTCCCTCACCCACAGCTCTCTCCTTCACCCACAGCTCTCTCCATCACCCACAGCTCTCTCCTTCACCCACAGCTCTCTCCTTCACCCACAGCTCTCTCCCTCACCCACAGCTCTCTCCTTCACCCACAGCTCTCTCCTTCATCCACAGCTCTCTCCCTCACCCACAGCTCTCTCCCTCACCCACAGCTCTCTCCTTCACCCACAGCTCTCTCCTTCACCCACAGCTCTCTCCCTCACCCACAGCTCTCTCCTTCACCCACAGCTCTCTCCTTCATCCACAGCTCTCTCCTTCACCACAGCTCTCTCCTTCACCCACAGCTCTCTCCTTCATCCACAGCTCTCTCCTTCACCCACAGCTCTCTCCTTCATCCACAGCTCTCTCCTTCATCCACAGCTCTCTCCTTCACCCACAGCTCTCTCCTTCATCCACAGCTCCCTCTTCACCCACAGCTCTCTCCTTCACCCACAGCTCCCTCCTTCACCCACAGCTCTCTCCTTCACCCACAGCTCTCTCCCTCATCCACAGCTCTCTCCTTCACCCACAGCTCCCTCCTTCACCCACAGCTCCCTCCTTCACCCACAGCTCTCTCCCTCATCCACAGCTCTCTCCCTCCTTCATCCACAGCTCCCTCCTTCACCCACAGCTCTCTCCTTCATCCACAGCTCTCTCCTTCACCCACAGCTCCCTCCTTCACCCACAGCTCTCTCCTTCATCCACAGCTCTCTCCTTCATCCACAGCTCTCTCCTTCATCCACAGCTCTCTCCTTCACCCACAGCTCTCTCCCTCATCCACAGCTCTCTCCCTCCTTCACCCACAGCTCTCTCCCTCACCCACAGCTCTCTCCCTCCTTCATCCACAGCTCCCTCCTTCATCCACAGCTCTCTCCCTCACCCACAGCTCTCTCCCTCCTTCATCCACAGCTCTCTCCTTCACCCACAGCTCCCTCCTTCACCCACAGCTCTCTCCTTCACCCACAGCTCTCTCCCCCACCCACAGCTCCTCCTTCACCCACAGCTCTCTCCTTCACCCACAGCTCTCTCCTTCATCCACAGCTCTCTCCCTCATCCACAGCTCCCTCCTTCACCCACAGCTCCCTCCTTCACCCACAGCTCTCTCCTTCATCCACAGCTCTCTCCCTCATCCACAGCTCCCTCCTTCACCCACAGCTCCCTCCTTCACCCACAGCTCTCTCCTTCACCCACAGCTCTCTCCTTCACCCACAGCTCTCTCCCTCATCCACAGCTCCCTCCTTCATCCACAGCTCTCTCCTTCACCCACAGCTCTCTCCTTCACCCACAGCTCTCTCCTTCACCCACAGCTCTCTCCTTCACCCACAGCTCTCTCCTTCATCCACAGCTCCCTCCTTCACCCACAGCTCTCTCCTTCACCCACAGCTCTCTCCTTCACCCACAGCTCTCTCCCTCATCCACAGCTCCCTCCTTCACCCACAGCTCTCTCCTTCACCCACAGCTCTCTCCTTCACCCACAGCTCTCTCCTTCACCCACAGCTCTCTCCCTCACCCACAGCTCTCTCCTCACCCACAGCTCTCTCCTTCACCCACAGCTCTCTCCTTCACCCACAGCTCTCTCCTTCACCCACAGCTCTCTCCTTCATCCACAGCTCTCTCCTTCATCCACAGCTCCCTCCTTCACCCACAGCTCCCTCCTTCACCCACAGCTCTCTCCTTCACCCACAGCTCCCTCCTTCACCCACAGCTCCCTCCTTCACCCACAGCTCTCTCCCTCACCCACAGCTCCTCCTTCATCCACAGCTCTCTCCCTCCTTCATCCACAGCTCCCTCCTTCACCCACAGCTCTCTCCTTCACCCACAGCTCTCTCCTTCACCCACAGCTCCCTCCTTCACCCACAGCTCCCTCCTTCACCCACAGCTCTCTCCCTCACCCACAGCTCCCTCCTTCACCCACAGCTCTCTCCCTCCTTCACCCACAGCTCCCTCCTTCATCCACAGCTCCCTCCTTCACCCACAGCTCTCTCCTTCACCCACAGCTCCCTCCTTCATCCACAGCTCCCTCCTTCACCCACAGCTCTCTCCTTCACCCACAGCTCCCTCCTTCACCCACAGCTCTCTCCTTCACCCACAGCTCCCTCCTTCACCCACAGCTCCCTCCTTCACCCACAGCTCTCTCCCTCACCCACAGCTCCCTCCTTCACCCACAGCTCTCTCCCTCCTTCACCCACAGCTCCCTCCTTCATCCACAGCTCCTCCTTCCCCCACAGCTCCCCTCCTCCCACAGCTCCCTCCTTCATCCACAGCTCTCTCCTTCACCCACAGCTCCCTCCTTCATCCACAGCTCCCTCCTTCACCCACAGCTCCCTCCTTCACCCACAGCTCCCTCCTCATCCACAGCTCTCTCCTTCACCCACAGCTCCCTCCCTCACCACAGCTCTCTCCTTCATCCACAGCTCCCTCCTTCACCCACAGCTCCCTCCTTCACCCACAGCTCCCTCCTTCATCCACAGCTCCCTCCTTCATCCACAGCTCCCTCCTTCACCCACAGCTCCCTCCTTCATCCACAGCTCTCTCCTTCATCCACAGCTCCCTCCTTCATCCACAGCTCCCTCCTTCATCCACAGCTCCCTCCTTCATCCACAGCTCCTCTCCTTCATCCACAGCTCCCTCCTTCACCCACAGCTCTCTCCTTCACCCACAGCTCTTTCCTTCACCCACAGCTCTCTCCTTCACCCACAGCTCTCTCCTTCATCCACAGCTCTCTCCTTCACCCACAGCTATCTCCTTCACCCACAGCTCCCTCCCTCCTTCATCCACAGCTCTCTCCCTCCTTCATCCACAGCTCCCTCCTTCACCCACAGCTCCCTCCTTCATCCACAGCTCCCTCCCTCCTTCACCCACAGCTCCCTCCTTCACCCACAGCTCCCTCCTTCATCCACAGCTCCTCCCTCCTTCACCCACAGCTCCCTCCTTCACCCACAGCTCCCTCCTTCATCCACAGCTCCCTCCCTCCTTCACCCACAGCTCCCTCCCTCCTTCATCCACAGCTCTCTCCTTCACCCACAGCTCCCTCCTTCATCCCACAGCTCCCTCCCTCCTTCATCCACAGCTCTCTCCCTCCTTCATCCACAGCTCCCTCCTTCACCCACAGCTCCCTCCTTCATCCACAGCTCCCTCCCTCCTTCACCCACAGCTCCCTCCTTCACCCACAGCTCCCTCCTTCATCCACAGCTCCTTCCCTCCTTCACCCACAGCTCCCTCCCTCCTTCATCCACAGCTCCCTCCTTCACCCACAGCTCCCTCCTTCACCCACAGCTCCCTCCCTCCTTCATCCACAGCTCTCTCCTTCACCCACAGCTCTCTCCCTCCTTCATCCACAGCTCCCTCCTTCACCCACAGCTCCCTCCCTCCTTCATCCACAGCTCCCTCCTTCACCCACAGCTCCCTCCTTCACCCACAGCTCCCTCCCTCCTTCATCCACAGCTCTCTCCTTCACCCACAGCTCTCTCCCTCCTTCATCCACAGCTCCCTCCTTCATCCACAGCTCCCTCCTTCACCCACAGCTCCCTCCCTCCTTCATCCACAGCTCCCTCCTTCACCCACAGCTCCCTCCTTCACCCACAGCTCCCTCCCTCCTTCATCCACAGCTCTCTCCTTCACCCACAGCTCTCTCCCTCCTTCATCCACAGCTCCCTCCTTCATCCACAGCTCCCTCCTTCACCCACAGCTCCCTCCCTCCTTCATCCACAGCTCCCTCCTTCATCCACAGCTCCCTCCTTCACCCACAGCTCCCTCCCTCCTTCACCCACAGCTCCCTCCTTCACCCACAGCTCCCTCCCTCCTTCATCCACAGCTCTCTCCTTCACCCACAGCTCCCTCCCTCCTTCATCCACAGCTCCCTCCTTCACCCACAGCTCCCTCCCTCCTTCATCCACAGCTCTCTCCTTCACCCACAGCTCCCTCCCTCCTTCATCCACAGCTCCCTCCTTCACCCACAGCTCCCTCCCTCCTTCATCCACAGCTCCCTCCTTCACCCACAGCTCCCTCCCTCCTTCATCCACAGCTCTCTCCTTCACCCACAGCTCCCTCCCTCCTTCACCCACAGCTCCCTCCTTCACCCACAGCTCCCTCCCTCACCCACAGCTCCCTCCTTCACCCACAGCTCCCTCCTTCACCCACAGCTCCCTCCTTCACCCACAGCTCTCTCCTTCACCCACAGCTCCCTCCTTCACCCACAGCTCTCTCCTTCACCCACAGCTCCCTCCCTCACCCACAGCTCCCTCCTTCACCCACAGCTCCCTCCTTCACCCACAGCTCTCTCCCTCACCCACAGCTCTCTCCCTCCTTCACCCACAGCTCCCTCCTTCACCCACAGCTCTCTCCCTCCTTCATCCACAGCTCCCTCCTTCACCCACAGCTCCCTCCTTCACCCACAGCTCCCTCCTTCACCCACAGCTCCCTCCCTCACCCACAGCTCTCTCCTTCACCCACAGCTCCCTCCTTCACCCACAGCTCCCTCCTTCACCCACAGCTCTCTCCTTCACCCACAGCTCCCTCCTTCACCCACAGCTCTCTCCCTCACCCACAGCTCCCTCCTTCATCCACAGCTCCCTCCTTCACCCACAGCTCTCTCCTTCACCCACAGCTCCCTCCTTCATCCACAGCTCTCTCCCTCCTTCATCCACAGCTCTCTCCCTCACCCACAGCTCTCTCCCTCCTTCACCCACAGCTCCCTCCTTCATCCACAGCTCTCTCCTTCATCCACAGCTCTCTCCTTCACCCACAGCTCTCTCCCTCCTTCATCCACAGCTCTCTCCTTCATCCACAGCTCCCTCCTTCATCCACAGCTCTCTCCTTCACCCACAGCTCTCTCCCTCCTTCATCCACAGCTCTCTCCTTCATCCACAGCTCTCTCCCTCCTTCATCCACAGCTCTCTCCTTCATCCACAGCTCTCTCCCTCCTTCATCCACAGCTCTCTCCTTCATCCACAGCTCTCTCCTTCATCCACAGCTCTTTCCTTCATCCACAGCTCCCTCCCTCACCCACAGCTCTCTCCTTCATCCACAGCTCTCTCCCTCCTTCATCCACAGCTCCCCCCCTCCTCCGCCATGCCCCCTATTATCTCCACAATCCCCTCTCACCATTTCCTCTCCCCTCCCGCCCACACCCCCTCCCCCCCCCCCCCCAATCCTCTCATCCCTGTCACCTAATTCCGGGCTACCAGGCAATGGTGTCAATGGATTATTCCCACCCCCATAACCCCTAAACCCCTATTCCTCATTCCAATTTGTCCATTCCTCCCCCCCCCTCCCCCTCCTCCCCCTCCCCCTCGCCCTTCCCCTCCTCCTCGCCCTTCCCTCTCGCCCGAGCCCCCCCTCAGCTCGAGGATGAGCGTCTCGTCCTCGGGCCACTCGGCGAGGGGTGCGGACGCGAAACGTCCGGCGGAGTCGGCGAACGAATTCGCCGCAGAAGCCGAAGCGCAACTTGAGCGCGAACAACGCCGTGGCCGTGGCCGTGGTACCTCCTCCGCCTTCGCCTCCGGTGGTGGCGTCCAAGAAGTGACGCAGCGTCAGGGCGAGCGGCCCCAGCGAGGCCTCCCTGTAGACGAGGTCGCTGGCCACGACGTAGTCGTAGGCCGCGGCGTCGAAGGCCGAGAGGCCGCGGCCCCAGGAGAGCTCGCGCACCTCGGGGCGGCCGTCGCCGCGCCGCGTGTTGTTGGTGATGTTCGTCGAGAGGGAGGCCAGCAC